>NC_092514.1:33915853-34217465 GCF_047511675.1 Marmota flaviventris | reverse complement strand
CTTTTTTTTCCTATTTGCCTTGTTGTAAAATTTGTATATTGTAGAAAATATTAGAAGATATAAAACATAGTTTATTAACCAGATGGAGAAGCATTGACTTTCACAGTTGCCTCTGAATAACAATTTATTAAGCATGTACTATGTTATTTAATCTCCATCTGTGTAAGTAGAGACACAGTAACATTTGCTAAGGAAGGGAAAGGTAGCAAGCAATGAACTAGGAAGACTCATCTAATTCTCTTTGGCTGCCAAAGTGTAGAAGTTGGGTGGCCTACATATCTTTCTTTGGAAGTTGTGCTTCCCTGATAGAATAAGAGCAATAGTAGCAAGTGCTTCTTTTTATGTCATGTGTAAAATTAGCTGTCACAAGTTTTCTTTGTTGACTGATGACCTTTAGTTTCTGTTTTTGCTATTCAGAAAATTGTGTGAAACAACTTGCATAGATAAATAGTTCTGAATGTTTTACCGTTTTTTTTCTTCTTGTAATTTTTCTTCACAATTGATTACTGTACCTATAATAAATGTTAGTGTGTTGTTTGAGATATAATGCCTTACCTCTATCATGAAAACCAGGTAGTAGTTAGCAGTGCAATTGACCATTAAAATTTTTTAGTAAATACTTATGATTTTGGTTCATATAGAATTTGTTTATGCTGTTCACTTTAAAACTTTTTACTTTAGGGGAGATAAATATCATTCTTCCAATCTACAATCAAGTGAAACTAGATTATATTGACTCAAATGATGTTTTTGTTTTTTTTCTTTCAGGGCCTTGTGCATGCTAGTCAAATGCACTACCTATCCCTAACCCAATTTAAATATATTTTTGATTCATCTTTTAATGTTTTACATAAGAATTGGTTTCCATCATGGTGACATTAATTTGGAATTTACTATGTTTAGGTAGTATCTAGTAGGTGAAAATAGGAAGATTAAAAATTACTTATCTGTAAGAAGTATTTTTGTACTGGGCAGGGATACAAAGGAGAAAATATATAATTATAAACCAGTATAAATGTGGTAGGTACCACAGGTATTCTTTTTTATTTATTTTTTGTCATTCTGGTGATTGAACCCATGAGTACTTTACCGCTGAGCTATATCTCCATCCTTTTTTTTTTTTTTAAGAGAGAGAGAGAGAGAGAGAGAATTTTTTTTTTTTTAATATTTATTTTTTAGTTTTCGGTGGAACATCTTTATTTTATTTTTATGTGGTGCTGAGGATCGAACCCAGCGCCCCGCGCATGCCAGGCAAACGCGATACTGCTTGAGCCACATCCCCAGCCCATCTTCCTTTTTTTTTTTTTTAATTTTGAAATAGGGTCTTGCTAAGTTCCTGAGGCTGCCTTCCAACTTCTCCTCCTGCTTCAGACTTCCAAGTAGCTGGAATTAAAGCATGTGCCACTGTGTCTGGCACAGATATTATATCACAGAAGCACGGAGGCTAGGCTCCAAATCCAAGTTGGGAATTGAAAAACAGAGTAGGTATAGGTAGTACTCTGGGTCAAAGGTGAGATAAAGGCATCCCAAGCTACAGTTAAAGACTTCAGGGAAGACATGATATGATATGGTGGGAATGTAATTATAAGCCAAGGTCATCTGGCAAGTGGATGAGTGAGGGCTGAAATTCAGCTTGTGCTGTTATTCAAGTCTTTTTTTTTTTTAGAGAGAGTGAGAGAGAGGGAGAATTTTTTTTTAGTATTTATTCTTTAGATTTCGGCGGACACAACATCTTTGTATGTGGTGCTGAGGATCGAACCTGGGCTGCACGCATGCCAGGCGAGCGCGCTACCGCTTGAGCCACATCCCCAGCCCTCAAGTCTTGTTATGGGATTGCATATCCTTGGAGGAAGTCCCTTTTAAAAAATTACTTCAAAGGTTTGGTAGCTTAAGAGACCCCTGATAGGAAAGACTAGCTCCTGGAACATTGTGTGCTTTAAATTTATCTTGTTAAGTCAGTTATTCTGGTATGGCATCCTGATGAGATGAAGGAAGCACCTAAATATATGTTTTCCTAGAATATTACACATTGAAGCAAAATATGTAGAGATGAAAAAATTAAGAGAGAGGTTATTTGCCCAAGGATATATAATTGGTTTGTTGGTAGATAGAGTTTTGGGACTTAGGTAATGTGATTCTTAATTGGTGTTCTTAATTACTTTGTGTTTAAGGCTTTGTGGAAGGAAGAACATGGTGAAAAACAGAAGCCTGAGATACAGCTAGAGTTAGATAGGGTAAGAACGTATAAATTCTTGAACTTCACAGGATTTTTATTTCAACCAAAGTGCAGTATAAAGGCATTGAATAAAATGACATTATCAAATTTGCATTTTGAAAGGTCATTCTCATTGTAATAGACCAAATGGATTGGAGAGTCGACAAGAATGTGTAGTGGCACCATTTAGGAGGTTGTTACAGTAAGTACCCTAAGTGAGATAAAGTAGTAGTTGAGAAGTGATTGCAGAGATGGAAGAAAGTGGGACAAGTTTAGAAAAATTTAGGAGGACAAATCTCCCCGCCATGGTGGTAGTTGGGTTATGAGTAAAGGAAAGAGAGATGTCGACTCTTAAACTTGTGATCCTCCTGCTTCAACCTCCTGAGTAGCTAGGATTATAGGCATGCGCCACCAAGTTCGGCTGTGTTTCTTTTCTTTAACTGGACACATAATTTGAAGAGTTAAGTGATGCCTAAAATTCCAGCTACCTGGAAGGTGAGGCAGTAGCATTGCTTGAGCCCAGAAGTTTTAAGCCAGCCAGGGCAACATGGCCAGAACTTGTCTCCAAAGGAAAATTGTTAGTGAGATGGCTCACATCTAATCCCAGCTACAAGAAGACTGAGATAGAAGAATCCCAAGTTCAGCGCCAGCCTAGGCAATTTGGTTAGACCCTGTCTTAGAAAAATAAAAAAGGTTTGGGGAAATAGCCCAGTGGGAGAGTGGGCTTGCCAAGCATGTATGATCCCTGGCTTCAGTCCCTATTACTGCAATAAATAAACAAATGAAAATTTTAAAAAATTTCCTTCAAATATTAATCACAAGATGTTGTGTTAGTAGTGTGGGGCTCAGAAGGAAAGATGTGTAGCATGTACATTGTTTAAAGTGCCTGTGTTTTCTTTTTGGAGCCCTAAGCAAGATAGAATGGCTTAGAAGTTCATTTTTAAAGTAGATCTTCACATAGAGTTTATCATGGAGGTAAGTAAGAGCAGATATATCTTGAATAATTTGAAGTAGTTTTTATTTTGCTACATATTCTCAGTCTTGGGCCTGATTTGGTATAGGATAAACTATTCACATTTTTAACTGTTGCCCTTTTTCACTTCTAAATCCTGGAAATAATTTTGAAGATAGTTTTATCTTATCCCTCATGTTCTCCCACTTAGAAATACTGAACACAATTTACCACTAGTCTTGGTGTATAATTGGCTTTGATCCAATGTAGGTTTAATGAAAACTTCCTGAATTTTAAAGAGTAATATTAAACGTCTGACCATTATGCATTTTCCTACTTAAATGTACATTTAATAATTGTGTTAGTTTTTATTATTCTAATCTTCTTACTGTTAGTCATTAGTTTAGCAAAAAATGCTGTTTATATAAAAATTGTACTTTCAGAAACTCAGATTTAGGTTTAAATGTATATATTTTATATAGACACCCTAGGGGATTCTTGTGCAGGTGTTCTGTGGACTATAAATAGAAACATGGTTCTAAATCTGACAAAATATGAATGAGTGCAAAAAATTTATGTAGACTTTCCCCAATTCTGCTTAGTAAAAAACATTTTTCATTGTTCATCTATGTAATTTTTATATTCACCCTGATATTTCTTGAACACCTACTATCTATGAGAGACATCATTACAATCAGATTCAGAAATAAAATAGCCTGTGCCTTTGAGGAATTCACCTAGTGATAGAATGAGATATATAAATTAGTATAGAGAGATGATGTAAGTGCTAATTGAGTATAACCAAATCTTATGGTAGTAGCACACACACAAAACCAATTACATGTGCCTGGAGTAAATTGTTGGAATAGGGGAAGTTTCCCAAATGGAGATGATAACCAGAAATTGAAGAAAGCAGAATAATTTTGAATGAAGTGCTTATTGGTCGTGAGCACTGTTTCTTTACACATATCTCATTTAATCCTCACAAAACATCCATGATTCTTGTACTCTTGACCTATTTCTCATTTAAAAAATTTAAGGTTGTGGCTGGGGTTGTGGCTGAGTGGTAGAGTGCTTGCCTAGCATGGATGAGGCCCTGGATTCAATTCCCAACACTATCACCCTCTTGACAAACAAAACAAAACAAAACAAAAAAACACTTTTAAGAGAATATTAAGGTTTATAAGAGTAACGAACTCTGAATCTTAGTTGTCTTTGTTTTTTTTTTTTTTTATTTTTAAGAGAGAGAGAGAATTTTTAATATTTATTTTTTAGTTTTCGGTGGACACAACATCTTCTTTGTTTGTACGTGGTGCTGAGGATCGAACCCGGGCCGCACACATGCCAGGCGAGCGCGCTACCGCTTGAGCCACATCCCCAGCCCCTCTTAGTTGTCTTTGTACGCCTACCTCCAGTATACTTTGCTTGTGTTGATACCCAAATGTCTTAGTAGGTTTGTTTATTTATTTATTTTTGTGATGCTGGGGATTGAATCCAGGACCTTGGGCATGCTCTCTGTAGTTTTAAAATGATGTCTTATGTATTATATATTTACTTTTTCAAATTGCTTGTTGAATTCATTTAGAGATATTAACTGTTGTACATTAAATTCTGTACTTATGTACCTTTGCAAATGTAGGGCTTCTTTCCCGTAGTCTACTTGAATGAAAAAGAAGAAAAAACAAGGATTTATTTTAATTTTATGATTTAATATGTAACATGTAACTAAATGAGATTTTTAGAAACTGAAATAAAAGGGTTTCTTACACTGATCTGCTCTTCCTGGAATGTGATTATTTATGCTATATTTTACATACTAAAGGGGTACTGAAGTCAAGGCAGGATCTTATAGAGATGCCCCATCTAAAAAAAACAGGTTAGAGACCTAGAGCCCTAGTTTTCTATGTAAGAGGTAATGGCTAAGATTAAGGACTGTGAGCCCTGTATGATGGCACATACTCCTAATCCCAGCAACTCGTAATCCCAGCAACTCAGAAGGCTGAGGTAGAGGTATTCAAAGTTTGTGGACAGCCTGGACAATTTGGGGATTCAGGTCAGTGGTTAAGCACCCCTGAGTTCATTCCCCACTACTAAACAAACAAACAAACAAATAAATAAATAAATAAAATAAGGACCTTGGGATTGGGCTCAGTGGTAGACTGCTTGCCTAGAATCCCCAGCACAGAAAAAAACAAGAACAAAACAAACAACAATTTAAAAACAAAACGAAACAAAACAAAAAAACAGGAGAGAAGGAAAAACAAGACCATGGAACCTAGGGCTGATTTGTGGCCATATCACTTACTGGCTGCATGTCTTGGTAAACTAATCTTTTTTTTTTTTTTAATGTTATTGTATTTTTTAGACCTTTATTTTTGTGTGGTCTGAGAATTGAACCCAGTGCCTCGCACATGCTAGGAGGCATGCACTCTACCACTGGGCTATAACCACAGCCCCTGGTAAACTAATCTTTGTATCCCTGTCTGTAAAGTGGGCACGTTAAAAATACAGGTTTTGGACTGGGGATGTGCCTCAATGGTAGAGTGCTTGCCTAAGGTGTGAAGACTTGGGTTTAATTCTCAGCACTGCCAAATAAATAGATAAAAGTATAGGTCTCATAGAGTTGCTATGAGAATCATCTGAGTTATTTATTATATGTGAAGTGTTTAGAAGAGCACCTGATAATAATGATAGACTCTGAGAAAGTAATTTCACTTTTTTCTGTTTCTTTTTTTTGGTAACAAGGATTGACTCCATAGCTTTGTGCATGCTAAGCATCTTTCTACTTCTGAGCCTACATCCTGAACCTGATTCTTGCCTGTCATTTTGTTAGCTGAACATATAAGACTTTTTCCAGGGTTCCTTTCGGATCTAAATTCTATTTCTGTGACCTTGGAGCAGAGTGAAGTTTTAAATTATTATAGATTAATTTTTGTATTTTTTATGACATTTTGGCAGTCTTTAACATCTAATTGACTCTAGTGGTTTATGAGATTAATTATAGGGAGAAGTAGAGAGTGTCTTATGTAGTTCATCTTAAAATGAAAAAAAGACTGACCATAAACACCAAGTGTTGGTGAAGAAGTGAATGGAGCAAATAAATTGTTGGTAGGAAAGCAAAATGTTCTGATCAATTTAGAAAACAGTCTGGTTGTATCTTAAAAAGTTAAATATACATTTACCAGCAATTCCACTCCTAGGAATTTAACCTAGATAAATGAAAGTACATGGGCTCACAAAAGACTTAAATACAAATCAATAATATAGCAAGTTTATGCATTTTAGCCCAAAATTAGATACTACTCAAATGACTGTGAACTGGAGAATAAAAAAAGGGCCAGGGATGTAGCTTCGTGGTTAAGTGCCCTTGGGTTCAATCTCTGGTACTCCCCCCTGCCCCTCTCCCCCCCAAAAGGTGATCAAACTATGTTTAAAATGGGTGAATTTTATTGAGTACAAATTAATTCAGTGAACCTGATTAAAAAGAATATATTCAGTCCCCAGCACCAAAGTAAAACAAAAGAATGTAGAAGAGTTATTTAGATTAAGTAGCAAATTATTATTATTATTATTATTATTTTGCAGTGCTGAGAATAGAACCCATGGCTGCTAGCAAGTGCTCTACCACAGAGCAACATTCCCAGCCCTTTTTTATTTTGAGTCAGGATATCACTAAGTTGCTCAGACTGGCCTTAAAGTTGTGATCCTTCTGACTCGGTCTCTTAAGTAGCTGGAATTATAGGCATGCACCACGGCATCAGACTAATATTGATTAATATATTCCAGAGAAGCATATGATTGATATCTTTATAGTAAGAAATTTACAGTATATTTGGTGGTAATGTCTCTGCTTTAATTCCTGATTTGAGTTACTTGAGTTTTCTTTCTTTTTTTAAAAATAACTTTTGTTTTTGAGTTTTCCTTTTTTATGGTTGACTTTCTCTTTTTACACTATTTATTCTCTTTATTCACTATTTGCTCATCTCTGCCTGACTGAGTACTTTTTAATCGGCTATTTGTAATTCTTATTTTGTGAGCTTCCTTATTCATGGAACTTATTCTTTTGTTCTTATTATTGGCTTGTAGTAATGCTTTATGTATTATGATACTTGTTAACAAAGCTAGTACCTCTGGAACAATGTTGAATAATAGAAGATAGGCTTCTTTCTTGACCGATAGAAATGTATTTCACCATTAAATAGAATAGTATGGTTAAGAAAGTTTCTTTATTGTTCCCATTTACCAGGAGTAGGAAATGATGTATAAGTTTTCTAGAATAAACAGTGTTGTTATATCTATACAATAGAATACATACTGCTTAATAGTAATAATGCTCACAGCGACCCTAAGTGTAGTTCTAAACCATTTTACAGGTAAGAAAACTAAGCCATAGAGAAGTTGAGTGACTTCACATAGCTAGTGAGTAGAGGGGCTGAAATTCTGTCTCAGGCAGTTTGGCTTCTGAGGCTATGCACTTAACTTAGAGTATAACATCAACCCTTGTTCCTCAAAGGCTCAGTATCTTTCTCTGGAGGCAAATAATATAAAACATTTACTGGAACATTACTCCAGAGACAGTCTATATGTATCAAATACATATCAATACCCAACCCCCCCCATGTATTTCTCCCTGCTTCCACACAGAGACAGCATAGTATAGTTCATACATTTCTGTTCTTATTTTTTCACTGAACACGGCTTGTCATATTGTACTCAATCTTTATTTCATTTATTTTAGACGGGTGTTTTTAATGATAGACTTGGCCTTTGTTTTTTTTAACTCCAAATCAAGATTTTAAGCAGAATAATATATTCAAGTTTGTTGTTATGTAAAAGTATAAGACTTACATGTAATAGTTCTTTTCCCTGTTTTTGTTCTGCTAATGATTTTACTTCTGGGGGGTAAGGGAATTTCTTCAGGTTTATCAATACAATTTATTTTCTTTATTTTTTTGTTTTCATATCCTTATTTTATATATTTTCATGAAATAATTCATAAAGATTAGTATGAGACAATCTTGTATTTTAAAAATAAATATTTGTGCTGTTAAATGTGAAAAAGTAAAGTTGATTTCAGTTGTGTTATTACATCAAAATTTAGCAAGCAATTTCCCATTATATAATCTTATTTGTCATTTTCAAATTTAACAACAGCTAAACAACTCCCACCCCAACAAAAGAAAGAAAATGAGTGAATAAAAAGAAAGCCCAGGGGCTGGGGATGTGGCTCAAGTGGTAGCGGGCTCGCCTGGCATGCGTGCGGCCACAGGGTTTTATCCTCAGCACCACATACAAACAAAGGTGTTGTGTCCGCCGAGAACTAAAATAAATAAATAAATAAATATTTTAAAAAAGCCCATAACAAAGATCAATAGCTTTCAAAAAAATGATCATTTTTCTCAAGGTTTTTTTTTTTTTAATGAAAATATACTGTTGCCACTTCGATAAGGTTTTCTAATCCATAGTAAGTTGAATTAACAATGAAATTCATTTTTTTCATTAATTCTCACTTGCCAAAATGCTATAAATGGAGTGATTTCATGCAAATATTTAATAAACACTAAGGTACAGATTGGCTTTTTGTACTAAATGTTAAATAATTCCAACATTTCAATTGTAATCTCAGTCATATAGATTTCTGTTAAGTACTTATTACACATAAGACTGCGAAAGGTGCATGAAAGTTTCACATGGCTAGAATGATTGGAGCAAGAAGAATGCATAGAATTATAATTAACAAGGTCATGTGCTTAAGGCCATTTTTTGAAAAATTGCCTGTATCTCCCATTTTTAAATTAAAGTATGCTGAGTGCAGTGGTACACACCTGTAATCCCTGTGACTAGGGAGGCTGAGACAGGAGGATAGTTTTGAGTTCATTCTCAACGATTTAGCAAGGCCCAGAGCTACTTAGTGACATCTTGTGCTCTACTGCTGAGCCGCAATCCCAGCCCCCTTGTCCTTTTTGTGTTTTGTTTTGAGACGGTATTGCTAAATTGCTGGGGCTGGCTTCAAACTTGCAATCCTCCTGTTTCAGCCCCCTGAGTTACTGGGATTACAGGTGAGCACCATTGTGCTCAGCTTCTAGTTATTGTTATTATGATATGCATGTGTATCTGCTTGCTTGTCCATCTATCTGTTGAGGGAGGATACAGTAGATAGTATAATCTCTGCTGCTTCTGTGTAAATAGACATTTTTCTTTTTCTAAAGGGACCAAACATATGACTAAATTCGCTGTTTTCTAAGCCTGAAACTTTTGATAAACAGATGAAGGGAAAAGAGCTTTATGATATTAAATTATTTGCTTAGGATCAACAGTGTTCTTTTTGTGAAAAATTTAAGGTTCTTAAAAGGTGGAATACCATGATGTCATCACTGTTGATCCAAGGAGCATTCCTCAGGAAATACTGATGTGCTGTGATTATTAGTATCCTTTCCCCATCTTCTAATTCTATTGCTTTTGACTGATAATATTGTCAATTATGTGTTTTGCAAATGTAGAACAGTTTCTTAATTCTGAAATCTATTTGAAATTTTAAAATAAAATATACTGGATTTTTATTCTAGTTTTATCAGCTTTCTTGAGGATACATTGTTTTGGATTGAACAAAATGACACCACCCACAAAAATCACGTGATTTTTATATTTTCAAACACAAATAACCTAATAAATGACAGTCTTTTCTGGTCTGTTTTTTTTTTTTTTTTTGTAGACTCAAACAAAATGGCATTGACCATTTATATGGTTGTTAATTTCTTTTTATGCTCTTTGTCAGAAAGGATATGGCAAAATACTTCAGTGATAGTTCCTCCTAAGTACAGATTAGATTTTTTTAAAAAATGTAGTATTTAAGATTTTTTTTTTTTTTTTTTTTTTTGGTACTGGAGATTGAACCCAGGGGTGCTATATCACTGAACTACATCCCAACCCAATTGTGTTTAAAATATTTTTTAGTTGTCAATGGATCTTTATCTTATTTATTTAATGCGATGATGAGAATCGAACCCAGGGCCTCACGCATTCTAGGCAAGCACTGGACCACTGGCCTACAACTCCAGCCCCCCAACCCAATTTTGAAAGAGGCTCTTGCTAATTTGAGACTGGCTTCAAATTGGCAATCCTGTCGCTTCAGTCTCCTAAGTAGCTGGGGTTTCAGCCCTGCACCTGGCATTAAAAAGTATAATTGGCTAAGCACAGTCATGTACACAAATAATCCCAGCAACTATGGAAGCTGGGACCTGGGAATAACAAATTTGAGGCCAGCCTCAACAATTTAGTGAGACCCTGTCTCAAAAGATAAAGATCTTGGCTGGGATATATAGCATTTAGCTCAATGATATGGTGCCCCCAGGTTCAATCATCAGCACACATATTGCCTCCCACAGTAATCTAATAGTCTTTCTTTTTTTTTTTTTTTTAATACTTTATTTTTGTGTGGTGCTGAAGATCGAACCCACTACCTCATGCATGCTAGGTGAGCACGCTAACACTGAGCCACCCCAGCCCCAGTCTTTCCTTTTTTTAAAGTTTTTTTTTTTTTTTAAGATGGACACAATACCTTTATTTTTTATATTATTTTGTTTATGTGGTGCTGAGGATCGAACCTAGTGTCTCACATATGCAAGGCAAGAGCTCTACTGCTGAGCTATAACCCCTGATCCTCTAAGTCTTTTTTTAAAAAGTATTTTTTTTAGTTGTAGATGAACACAGTACTTTCTATTTATTTGCTTGTTTATGTATTCATTCATTTATGTATTTATTTTGTGGTGCTGAGGATTGAACCTAGTACCTCACACATGTGAAGCAAGCATTCTGCCGCTGAGCCACAGTCCCAGCCCTTTAATAGTCTTTTAAAAGAAGATTGTATATGCAGTCTTAGAACCTTTAAGAACTTGTTACTAACATTTATATCTTCTGAAATAAACTATAGTTTATCAATCTCTATTAATCCTGTACTAGAAGAATTAAGTAGTTTATGATTAGCATTGTTGTAAAAGCTTCTCTGCTAATTTGTTTTCATGTATTTTTTCATGATAGCAATTTAAAATGGACAATTAGTTGTAGATGGACTGTTTATTTATTTTACATCGATAATCTTATTGTAGCAATATTTGGAATGAGCGCAGAGCAACTAGGATGATGCTAATTTTTATAATAAAGTACTTTACTTTTAAGAATTTGAATATGTATAGAACAGAAGCAGTTATGCAAAATTCTAGCCTAATAGTGTAATGATATATTTCAGAGCTTTCTAACTTTTTTATAGTTCTTATATTATTTTGTCTTATTTTTCACTTTTTAATTTTGTAACATATGCATAAATGTTATGCATCTTTTTTTTGGTTGGCAAAGTTGAATGTATGATTATATTTTAAAATTTGGAATGTAAGCAAAATATATTGACTTGTAAATATTGTGCATAATATTAGCCATAATAACTACCTAAAAGTAATCCTTAATGTTTTGTTATATTGCCCTCTTTATTACATGTAGATTCTATATTGTATATTCAATTTTTTGGGAGGGCGTGTTCTGGGGATTGAACTAAGGGGCACTTGACCACTGACCCACATCTCCAGCCTTATTTTGTATTTCATTTAGATACAGGGTCTCACTGAGTTGCTTAGCACCTCACCATTGCTGAGACTGGCTTTGAACTTGTGACCCTTCTGTTTCAGCCTCCCGAGTCGCTGGGTTCGCTTGGTTTGCTGGGTTTACAGGCGTGTACCACTGCCCCTGATTTTATTTCTTTCCTTTTTGAAAAATGACACAGTTGGGTGTGGTGACATACATGCCTGTAATCCCAACTACTCTGGAGGCTGAGGCAAGACAATTGCAAGTCCAAGGGCAGCCTCAGCAATTTAGCAAGGTCCTAAGCAATTTGGTGAGATCCATCTCAAAACAAAAAGTAAAAAGGACTGGGGGTGTAGCTCAGTGGTAAAGCTTTCCTGGATTAAATCCCCAGTACCTAAAAAATAAAAAATTGACTCAATTATGCATATTTATGGGGGTAGACTGATATTTCAATACATGTATCTAGTTTGTGATGATTAGATCAGGGTAATTGTCTTAAATGTCACTTGAAACTATCACTCGTTTCTTTGTGTTGAGAAGAGTCAAAATATTCTACTAGCCCTGCCCTGGTGCCACATGGTAGTGGGGCTCAAACTCAGGACATTCTTTTTTTTGGGGGGGGGTGTTTCACAAAGAAGCATTTCTTCTTTCTTTCTTATTTATTTTAATTATGTATATATGACAGCAGAATGCATTTTGATTCATTGTACACAGTTGCAGCACAACTTTTTATTTCTCTGGTTGTATACAATGTACATCGCACCATATATGCAGTCATACATATACCTAGGGTAATGATGTCCATCCATCTCACTCCACCATCCTTCCTGCCCCCATGCCTCCTTCCCTCCCCTCTCTCCTGTTTGCCCAAAGTTCCTCCATTCTTCTCATGCCCCCCCGCCATTATAGATCAGCATCCACTTATCAGAAAAACTCAGGACATTCTATTTTCTTTTAAATTTTTTAAAATTTTAGTCAGAGACAATACTTTAATTTCATTTATTTATTTATTTTTATGTGGTGCCAAAGATGGAACCCAGTGCTTTGCATGTGCTAGGCAAGTGCTCTACCGCTAAGCTACAATCCCAGTCCTCAGGACATTCTATTAGAACATTAGAAGTTATTCCTCTTATCCAACTGTACTTCTTTACTCATAGACTGTTCTCCCTCCATCACCTCTTACTTGCTATCCTTCTCAGTTTCTGATAACCACTAGTGCCGGGTTTCTGTTCTGGCGACTAAAAGGATCAGTGGTCACTCTACTTAAACTGGGCTAACTGGACTGCACGAAATAACCACATAAGAGACACAAATACCTTTTTCTTTGGGGTCGCTGTGACGGCTCCTCTGACCTTAAGGGTCTGCAGAAAGAGAGAGCGAGAGCACGCTGACCCCTTTTATTGAGGAGAAGTTATTTAAATAAGCAAGGGGTCAGGTGTCAGGGGGCTGAGTCTGTCTTCATGATGTCCATTGTCAGCAGGTTGACTGACACCTGGGTAGGCCACACCCAAGGGCACAGTAAGAGAAGGGGACACACACAAGGCACTTCCATGGAGGATTCTATCCTAAACAGGGCAAGGGGTTATATTACAAAGGAACAGGTGAGCGTGGCTTCACCCATGGGGCTGTAGCAAGACACACCCATGCACGAGGAGACACCGAGCCTCAGCACCCAGCCGGGGAGTGTAACTCAGTCACCTGTAAGGTTGGCCTCCCACACACTAGGAATTTTGCTTTGATATCATGAGGTATATTGATCAGAAATCTTCATTTTTTGTGATGTTCTTTGTTGTCTACCCCCCAACCCCAATCCCCCCCCACACTAGAGATTGAACTCAGATAGGCAGGTTCTCTACCTCTGAGCTACACCCCCAGCGCTTTTCATTTTTTATTTTGAGGCAGGGTCTTCATAATTTTTGTGCGTGTCCTGAAACTTACAATCCTCCTGCCTTAGCCTCCCGTATCACCAGGATTACAGGCATGCACCATCACACACAGCTGAATTCATTATTCAGAGTGTTTATTTCTTCTTGAGTGAATTTTAGTGACTTATATCTGTCAGATAATTTGTTCATGTCATCTATATTTTCAAATTTATGAGTTGAGAGCTGTTCATTGTGATTCCTGAACATTTTATTGTCCATAGGGTATGTAATGATATATCATCTTTCTTTTCTATTATTAGTAATTTGTGTCTGCTCTTATTTTCCTTGGTTAGTTTAGCTAGAGGTTTTAAGTTTTATTATGCCTTAGACTGGAAGGAACAGTTTTTTAATTTATAGATTTTTCTGTTGGCTTTTGTTTTGCAGTTTGTCACTTTCTGCTCTGTTCTTGGTATGTACCACCATAACCATCTGAGAATTTATTTTTCTTAACATAGCATTTAATGCTAGAAATTTTCCTCTAAGTATAGCTTACAGCTGTATCCTATAAATTTTATGTTGTATTATAATTTTCACACAGTTCATAATCTTTTTTAGTTTTCCTAAAAATTCTTCATTGACCTTTGAGTTATTTAGACTATATTGTTTAATTTGCAAATATTTTTTTGTAGAAATGAGGTGTTTAAATAATGTTATGTATTTTTTTTGTACCTTTATTTTATTCATTTACTTTTATTTGGCACTGAAGATTGAACCCAGTGCCTCACACATGCTAGGCAAGCGCGCTACATCTGAGCTACAATCACACCCCTAAATATTTTATATTTTTAAAAATGTTATTTTTCTTGCCGGGCATCGTGGCACATGCTTATAATCCCAACAATTTGGGAGGTTTGGGCAGAAGGATTGCAGGTTGGAGGCCAGCCTCACAGTCTTAGTGAGAACTTCAGTAACTTAGCAAAACCTGGTTTCAAAATAAAAAATAATAAAGATTGGGGATATAACAGTGCTAAAGCACCTCTGGGTTCAATCCCCAATACTGCACTTAAAAAAATTATCCCTTTCTAACAGATTTTAAGTTTTAATTTTAATTGTACTATAGTCAGATTACATAATTTTGTACAAATTGTGTTCTTTTTCAGTTGTTAAGGTTTGTTTAAGGTTCAGTATATGATCTATTTTATATTTATGTTATGTGTATACTTGAAAAGAGTGTGTATTCTGTTGTTATTAGATTATTCCAGGAATGTCAATTAGGTCAAGTTGATTGATAATGTTGCTCTGTAGTCATACTGATTTTCTGACACTACTTTTTTTTTTTTTTTTTAAGTTTCTGAGAATTGTTAGAGTCTCCAAAATGGTAATTGTTAATTTGCCAGTTTGTCTTTTTTATTGTACCAGTTTTTGCTTTATGTTTGTTAAAGGTTTGTTGTTAGGTGCATATAAATTTGGAATTTGATAAAAGGACATATTATTATGTAATGTCTCTCTTTATTACTTGTAATTTTCATAGTTCTGAAGTGTTTTTTGTCTGATACCAAAATAGCTTATTCCAGCTTTCTTTCTTTCTTTTTTTTTTTTAGTGTATTTTACATTTCTGTTAGTGCAAATTTGTTGATGATAGGTGATCTTAGTTTCCTTCATTTAGGAGTATCTGTACCCTTCCTTTCCCCCGCTTCCACCTTCATTACTGAAAAAAATTTTCACTAGATAAAGGGTTCTGAGTTGGCAATTCTTTCCTTTTATATCCTTAAATAAACTGTTTTGCTTTATCTGGACTCCATTTTTCCAATGAGAAATCTGTAATAATTCTAATTTTACTTTATATTTTGTTTTTTTTTAGCATTTTGATTTTGATATGTGTAGTCTTGATTTTCTTTGAATTTGTCATGTTTGGGGTTTGCTGAGTTCTTGAGTTTGTCAGCTTATGTCTTTTGCCAAATTTGGGAAGTTATTTACCATTACCATTTTTTTCTATTAATCTGTTTTTCTTCTCTGTGTTCAGTAATTGAAACTTAAACCATTTAATATTGACCCATCCATCATTCAGGCTCTACTCATTTTTTTTTTCTCTATACTTATGTCTCTGTTTTGTCTTCAAGTTCATTGACTCTTTCCTCTATTGTGTTCTCTGCTATTGAGTCCATGGCAGTTAGTTTAAAATTTTTTTTGGATACTGTGTTTTCAGTTCTAATTTTTCCATATTTTTTAAAAATATGGCTTTTAGTAGTTGATGTACCTTTATGTTTTATTTATTTATATGTGGTGCTAAGAATCAAACGCAGTGCCTCACACATGCTAGGCAAACACTCTACCACTGAGTCACAACCCCAGCCCTATGATTCTTTTTTGTAGTTTCTCTGTTGAGAATCTTTGTCTTTGTTTTAAGAGTGTTAGCCATTGTTTCATTTATTATTGTTATAAATAGCTATTAAAAGTCTTTGATAATTCTAACATGAGTCATCTCAAAGTAATCATTTGTTGGTCTTTTGTCCCTTGATATTTTGTCATATTTTTCTTTTGCGTGTATGTGTGTATGTATGGTTTATTTGTTTTTGCAAGTAGAATAATTTGGATTTTATCTATTAACCCAGTTTAGATGACTTACATGATGAGATCTGTCTTATTTTCTGTGGCTAGAGATATAAGTTCTGTTTTGAAAACCCTGACTATGCTCTTTGTGTATGCACTTGTCTCTTAGGTGCAGTCTGAGAATTGAGTAGTGGTTTATATCACAGTTCTCAGTCCTTGCTCTACTTCTTTGAATTTGTTCTTTGCTTGTATACATCAATTTTTGTGTTGGGTTGATACACAGAGTTAATGAATCTCCTTTCCACTTTACTCCAGGATTGCCTCTGTACTTTTTCAGTTTTCTGGGTCCCCTTTTCCCAGTTCCTTTCACCAGAAAGATAGATTTCTCTCATAGATTTCAGACTTCTGCATGATTGCAAGGTTTTTACTTCTTCGATTTTGAATACGTTTTATTTGATTCCTCATGACATTACCATACTTACTCATTTGCTATATCTTAAATACTTTGGTAATGGTATTTATTGATAATATGAAGATTAAAATATTTTAAGATTAGGCCAGGTGCGATGACACATGCCTGTAATTCCAGCAACTGGAGGGTCTGAGGCAGAAAGATCGAAAGTTCGAGGTCATCCTGGGCAACTTAGGTTTTTATTTATTATTTCATTGGTTTTTGTATCTTTTCTTCATCTTCTTCACCCTTAAATAAAAGGTAGCATATTATGTACACTGTTCTGCACTTTGCTTTATTTCTTACAGAATTATAACCTACAGATTAGTTAGCATACATTAGCCATGTGAAAAACATACTTAGCTAGGAGCCATACAAAAGTCAAGCAGCAGGACAGATTTGGTCCTTGTGCCAATTTGGCACCCCCTCATTTATTCAGTGGAGATTTATACAGTTATAAAAAGAAGTTAGCCATATTCCTCTTTTCTTTTTATAACTTTGTAAATCTCCATTGTATAAACGAGGGGTTGCCAAATTGGCACAAGGACCAAATCTGTCCTGCTGCTGCTTGACTTTTGTAGTTTTCCTAGCTAAGTATGTTTTTCACGTGTTAAATGTTGGGAAAAAGTCAAAAGAAGAATGATGTTTTATGGCAAGTGAAAATAGTATGAAATTCAAATTTTGAGTATCAGTAAATATAGTTTTATTGTAAGATACATTCAACTTATTCAATTATATATTTGCAGGCTTTTGTGCGTCAGTGGCAAAATTGAGTAGTTACAGCAGTGTGATATTTTCATCCTTTGACACTGTAGCTTGACACAATACATATTGCACTAATGCAATTATAACTCAAGACCTATCACTGAACTGCAACATTTAATGTATTTATTTTTATTGCCAGTGCATATCCATCATGTCACAACAAGTAAAGCTGATGAGAGTGCATGTTGTTTTGTTATCAAATTAGGTAGCAAAGAAGCAATGACACTAGCTTAGCTAAAATAATGTGATATGCATAGGTATTTCCAGACTAAGTCCTATCACAATAGTATCAACTGATTGCAAAGCAACTGAAAAATTTAAAAAAGTTAAAATAGACTATGTTTTTATGGCAGGATTTCTTCACGAAAATAAAACATGAAAATGAGACTGTGACTAAAATTAAATAACTTACATATTAGCCAGGCATGGAGAGTCCTTTACTGATGATGAGTGATTTAGACATATTTGATTGCAGCAGTGGAAAAAATGTGTACTTAGAAAATCACTTAGGACAATTAACTTTACTTTGAGAAGAACTGTTCCAAGAGTTGTGTACATTAGGAGCAATAGCAAATAGTCCATTAAAAAACAACATTAGGGCTGGGATTGTGGCTCAGTGATAGCGCACTTGCCTGGCACGTGTGAGGCACTGGGTTCGATTCTCAGCACCACATATAAATAAATGAATAAAATAAAGGTCCATCAATAACTAGAGAATACATATTCAAAACCAAAAAACAAACATTAATGATTTTGCGTGATTATCCTTGGTTCTTGATGAGTCAACAAAACTTACTTTATACTGCTTGCTTGCTTATTTGAGGAGTACATGCCACATTTGAAGAGCCTAAATAGTTAGCCAGGTGAGAATATTTTCAGAGGTGAACAAAGATTAATTCAGCATCACTTGAAGTGGAATTTCATGTGTTAGAATTGATGGTGGTAAAGCTGGATGTGGTGGAACAAGCCTGTAATCTCACCAACTCTAGAGGTGGAGGATTGCAAGTTCAAAGCCAGCCTCAGCAATTTAGCAAGACACTGTCTCAAAATTTAAAAAATAAGTAAATAAAATAAATGAAAAGGGCTGGGCGTGGGGGCCCATGCCTTTAATCCTAGCAACTCAGAAGGTTGAGGCAGGCAAATTGCAAATTTGAGGCCAACCTCAGCAATGTAGTGAGGCCCTAAGGACTTAGCAGACCCTGTCTCAAAATGTAAAAAAGGGCTGGGATGTGATGCTCACTGGTTAAGCACCCCTGGATTCAATCCCCAGTACCAAAACGGTTAACAATAACCACAACAAAACAAGAATTGATGGTGGTGAAAATATGTATCAAACAGAAAAAGACTTAGTTGGATTCATTTATATTTTAAAACCTGTTTATTACCTTTTATTATTAGCAGATATTTTGTGGAAAATAATTGAATCTGTTTTGTGTTATTCAACCAGTAACCTCAATGGTGAACTTAACTCTTTTGGACTTTGCCATCTTCTGCACTGAAATTTTGGCACTACGGAAGCTATCTTGACTTTCCATACTGCCTACCTACCACACAGCAGGTTGATGGTATATCTGGGCTAAAGTTGTGGCTTTTTTGAATCTACGACTCAAATAAAATTATTTTGAGTAAGAAATTTAACCATTATTATTGAACACTGAATGACTTTGAATATTTACTTTGGTGCAGACTTGATAATGTTTCTGAATGCATTTAAATTAAAATTACAAGGCAAAATTATGCTTATTTGAAATATTCTATTGTAAAGTCATTTGACAATGTTTTTTTGAATCATAATATCAGGTTTTTTTAATGTGCTTTGTTTGCATGCTGTCAGATGCTAAAACAAAAAGTAAGATATCAATTCTGACACAGATCTGCCCCAGATGTGTTTTCTGAGTTTAAACTAAATTTCAGCACTATTTTTTAGACCTTGATGAAGATGCAGAGGAAATTTCATATTTTAATGTTTATTTAATTGAAGTTGAGGAGCTTCCATTTAACTTTCAATTGATCTGCAAAGTGCTGACATGGTAAAGTCAAATATCAAGAGAAGAAACCAATGGAATTTTATAAGTGTCTTTTGAGAGATAAATATACTCAATTAAAACCATATGTTTGTGGATTTGAATCAATATTTGGCAGTACCTGGATATGTGAAATTTTCAAAAATGAAATAAGTAAATGTCATTATAGATCAGCTTTAATAGATGAATGGAAGAAATTTTGATGAACAGATTACTTTGTACCTATTTAGCGAAATGAAATCCCCCTAAAAGAGAATTTCATTGTTTCCATTACTAAACTGGCATTACAAAAAAAATTAATTATATTTTGAATATTGTCAATACATTTTTATAAAAAAAAATCTTATAAATACCTACATAATATCCTTGATTTTGTCTTTTGCCGCACAAAGCCTAAAATATGTACTATCTCACCTTTTACAGAGAGAGTTTGCTGGTACTTAGTGTAGATTCACGATTTATTTGATCAGTGCCCATATGATAGACATTTAACTTATTTGTAATCTTCTGTTAACACAAATGGCCCTTCATGAACTACATTGTGCATTTATCATTTCTTATATTTAGTGTAAATATTCTTTCTTGCTACAGATTTCTTAAAGGAGGATTTTGGGTGAAGTGGTAAATGACTATGAATTTACTAGATTTGTTTAGTAATGCTTGTACTCTTTTGCATTATTACTGTTAATGAAAGTGTATGTGTTCCTTCTGTCTTACTGTCAGTGTATAGTGGGGTTTTGCCTTTCTGATATACAGTAAATGAAATTTTAGGATGGTTTTAATTTGTATTTCCCTTACCTTCAGTGATGTTGAGCATATTTTCATGTCAGTTTGTCATCTTCATAAGTTTACTCTTTAACTGTCTTTTTCTTGTCTTTTCTAGAAACTACACATTTGAGATTTTAGGATGTCTAAAATCTGTTTTTCAAATCTCTATTTTATATACTAGGGATATTAACCCTTTTCTACATAAATTTCAGACATCCCTTCCCCCCAAGTTTATCGTTTATCTTTTTGCTTTTGGTGTCTTTTTCCATGGTCCATCCTCCCAAGTTTTCTTTATATTTTGCAATGCTAGGATTGAACTTTGATTCTCTCAGAAGGCGGGCACTCTACCACTGAGCTATACCCCACCCCTAAGTTTTCTTTTTTTATATTGTTAAGTAGATCAGTAGATATGTGTTATCTTTTGGTGGTTGGTAGAGCAAGTGTTCTAATTCCCTTAGTATTTTTTATCTATCTGATTTTCTAGAGGGTGCTATGAATTTACTCTATTTATATCAACTTTAATGTTTTGTATATCATAATCTTGTACATGCTGTTTGTTCAGCAAATACATAAGGACAATAATTTTAAGATGTTGTATAGAATATAATTAAGTATAGTCATTTTTTAAATCCCTCATTTTATTTATTTATTTTTATGTGGTGCTGAGGATTGAACCCGGGGCCTTGCACGTGCTAGGCGAGCGCTCTGCCACTGAGCCATAATCCCAGCCCAAATTAAGTATATTCTTTTTTTTTTTAATATTTATTTATTTTTTTAGTTATCGGCAGACACAACATCTTTGTTGGTATGTGGTGCTGAGGGTCGAACCCGGGCCGCACGCATGCCAGACGAGCACGCTACCACTTGAGCCACATCCCCAGCCCCCTATTCTTTAGTTTAATATTAACTGTAGGAAGTAGGGGGTAGGAGGTGGAGATGGAGAGATGATACAAAGATTAATAAGACACATTTTGTTTGTACAGAAGAGAGAGAATTGCAATATAATATTGTAAATACTGCAGAATGTCTTGAGGTATAAAGAGTGACCAACTCTTGCTAATAGGGTTAAAATTTGTATACATTATGACATTTAATCTAATCTTGAAAGATTTGAGTAGGAATTTGTTAGGCAGATAAAAGAGAAGATATGTCATGGATCTGATTAGAAAATTTTTACATGAAGTAATTCTTTGTGTAGGGGATGGTGATATTACTGGGGATTGAACCCAGTGATACTCTTATCACTGGACAACATTCCTATCCATTTTTATTTTGAGACAGTCTTGCTTAATTGCTGAGGCTGGCCTCAAACTTGAGAGATCCTTTTGCTTCAGAGTCCTAAATTGCTAGGATTATAGGCATGCACCACCATGCCTGGCATAAAATAATTCTTAGAATATTAAAACTTCATCATTCAAAAAATTTAAATAAGATCTTAACACTGTTTTTATTTAAAGCCTTTTAGAGATCAATTAATTATATATTTTTAATTCTCTTTAAAAATTTTTTGAAAATATTTATTTAGTTGTAGATGAACACACAGTATCTTTATTTATTTTTATGTGGTGCTGAGGATCAAACCCAGTGCTTCACACATGTGAGGCAAGCGCTTGACCACTGAGCTACAGCCCCAACCCCTAAAATTTTTTTTTTTTTTTAATATTTATTTTTTTAGTTCTCGGTGGACACAACATCTTTGTTGGTATGTGGTGCTGAGGATCAAACCCGGGCCGCACGCACGCCAGGCGAGCGCGCTACCGCTTGAGCCACATCCCCAGCCCCTAAAACTTTGTTTTTAAGTTGTAGACACAGTACTGTTATTTTATTTTTATGTGGTGCTGAGGCTCAAACCCAGTGCCTCACATGTGCTAGGCAGGTGCTCTATATACCACTGAGCTACAACCCCAGCTCAATTAATTAAACATTAACACTTTTTTTTTTTTCCTTCTGGCTATGCTGGGAGTCTAACCCAGGGGGCCTCACATATGCTACACAGGTGCTCTACCAATGAGCTACATTCCCAGCCCTGTAAATATTAACAATTTAAATGGAATTTAGTTCAACTGTCTCATTTTAGGGTTGAGAAGTCAAGTAACCTTTCTATGTTCACATGTCTTAGGAAAAATATAATTGGTACTTGTTGTTCTAGGTAATTTCCAAAGTGTGGAAATTGGTTAAAGTATATGGGGCAACCTTGGGTATATGTTAGAAATGAAATACAAATTTGACAGTTTATACCTTTTGACTGCAGTGTAGTATTATGTTAGGGAGTTAGAAAGGACAGATGAATATGTTTTATATAGCTGCAAAGACATCTTCTAACAGGAATTAAAATTGCTTCAGTTATTTCACTAAGAATGAAACCTGCTTAGAAGTCACATAAAGAGCATAGGAAGAATTGGAGCTTTTTTCCCCTTAGAAGTCTAATGAAATCAGTTCTAAAGGGGTTTTATTTTGTTTCGTTTGGGCATTAGGGATTGAACCCTGGGTACTTTACTACTGAGCTACATTTTCAGCCCCTCTTATTTTTTATTTTGAGGCAGGGTCTCACTGAATTGATGAATCTGGCCTGGATCTTGAGATTCTTCTGCCTCAGCCTCTTGAACTGTTGGAATTACAAGTGCATTTGACCATGCCTGGCAATTCTGAAGTTTTTTTAAATTACTGAAATTAAGAGAATAGCTAACATTTATTATGCCATAGTACTAGTCTGTGCTTACACTTATTAACTCATTTAATCCTCACAACTATTCTATGGAATAGGTTATTATTTTCATTTTTACAGATTAGGAAAATGAGACTCCCCAAATTCACAGCTTATAAATAGTGTTGCTGAGATTCATATTCAGGCAACATCATTCCAGAACCCAGATTCTGAAGTGTCTCAATTAGGACAGCTATTTTAAAAATTGGAGAATCTGATACACAGGAATTGGTAGCAGAACCACCAAGGAATTGACTGGTTATCTCTAGGTCTTCTTAGCTAAAGAGTTAGTTGATAAAGGCCATATATTAATGTACATCTGGTAAATCAGTTTATCTGTGTTGAATTCATCTTTCTTCTACTGCGTATGATTTGGTTAATACAGTCATGTGGCATCTGAAAGGAATAAAAGGTGTGCCATGTTACATCTTTTGTGTATTATATATATAAAGATCATTAATAGAGTCTTCTTGTTGTTAAAAACACTGTGGGACTGGGGTTGTGGCTCAGTAGTAGAGCACTCGCCTAGCGCGGGTGAGGCATTGGGTTTGATCCTCAGCACCACATAAAAATAGATAAATAAGAGTAAAGGCATTGTGTCCACAACTAAAAAAATACTTAAACAAACAAACAAACAAAAAAACACACTGTGAGTAAATCTTGGGTTATTATGTATGTGGTTTTTTTTTTTTTTTTTTTTTTTTTTGTGTGTGTGTGTGTGTGTACACCAGGGGATTGAACCCAGGGGCACTTAACCACTGAGCCACAAACCCAACCCTTGTTCTGTTTTATCTTTTTTCTGTTTTATTTTTGTGTGGTGGTGCTGGGGATTGTATCAGGGCCCTGTGCATGTGAGGGAAGTACTCTACCAACTAAGCTATATCCTCAGTCCATCTGTTTTATTTTGAGACAGGGGCTCACTAAGTTGCAGAGGCTGGCTTTGAACTTATGCTTCTCCAGCCTCAGCCTCCAAGATGCTGGGATTATAGGTGTGAACCACCATGGCTATTTTGTTTGCTTTTAATAATCTTTGTATTGTACTATCTCTTCTGCTCGCAGACTATTTCGAATTAGATGAACCTTTTTTCCTTTTTTTTAATATTTATTTTTTAGTTGTATGCACATAATACCTTTATTTTATTTATTTATATGTGGTGCTGAGGATCAAACCCAGGGTCTCACACGTGCTAGGCAAGTGCTCTACCGCAGAGCCATAACCCCAGCCCTGAGCCTTTTTTTCTTTATTTTCTTTCTTTCTTTTTTTTTTTTCCTGGTACTGGGAGTTGAACCCAGGGGTGCTTTACCACTGAGTTACATATCCAGTCATTTTTATTTTTTATTTTGAGACAGCGTCTCACTAAGTTGTCTAGGCTGGCTTAGAACCTGAGATCCTCCTGCCTTAGCCTCCCCAGTCACTGGCATTACAAGCATGTACCACCACACTATCATGCCCAGTTTAGAATTAGATAAATTTTGATATAGAAATAAATATTGAAATAGAAAATAAATAGTAATAAATATTGATATAGAAATTCTCCCGAAATATAAAGATGTATCTAAATTTTAAAAGTTCTTTACTGCAGAAATTTTTTTTAAGTGCCTCAGGTGATTATGATAATGAGCTAGGCTTAGGAACTACTGCAATAGTAGCCCACACTATCATTTCAGTGAAATTCTAGGCCTGACATAATTTTGTGGGTGCTGTCAGTAAATGGTCTTAATTATTTTTAGCAGCTTTTAACATTCCTACTTTTTTTTTTTTCTTATTTCTTTACAGTACTTTATGCCAACGTGGCTTCATTCATACAGATGAACCAAGGATTGGGATAGCAGTATAAAATTAGAATAAGACAGTTGACTGCCCAGCAGGATGCCATCAACTAACAGAGCAGGCAGTCTAAAGGACCCCGAAATTGCAGAGCTCTTCTTCAAAGAAGATCCAGAAAAGCTCTTCACAGATCTCAGAGAAATTGGCCATGGAAGCTTTGGAGCAGTCTATTTTGTAAGTGTTCAAGGGTTATGTCAGAGTACAAAACAAAAATATAAAGAGATCTAGAGTTTGCTCAGTAGAAGGATTCTTAATATGCTCTCACAACATGCTTCTTATACCACATGTATCTACAAACATCAAGCAGTCAATTCTGCAGCAAACATCAACTCAATGTCCTCTAATTCAATTTTTGTACCAATAGTATCCACAGATTGTGTCAGATCCCACAGGGTGAGGGTTCAGTCCCATTAGACTGCCCCATCCCCACTTCAGATGCCAGTTGAAATTTCCAGGTTGTGTTTCTGACTGACGAGCTAGAAATCTCGGTTTAACAACCCCTTTTTGGAGTTTTATTATTTTGCTGGAGTAGTTTACAGTATTAGGGGAATCAGTTTATCATGATTATATAGGATGTTTTAAAGATACAAATACTTCTCTTCACACATCCAGATAAAGAGATGTAGAATGAAGTCTAGAATGCTAGATAAGTTCTTCTTTACTTTCTTGGAAGCCTCTGAACTCAGTCCTTTTGGGCTTTTTATTATTGTGATTGATTAAATTATTGGTCACTCGTATTTAACTCAACCTTCAGAGTCTTTTCCTTCTCCTGAAGGTTGGGGTTGAGGTTGTGAGTTCTAAACCTGAGTATGTAGTTTGTTTCCTTGGCAACTAGCCCACCATCCTGTGGCTATCTAGAGACTTTCCACAAACCATCTCTTTTACTCATTTTGCTCCAGCATTCCAAATATTTTTTTTTTAATCTTATTTTTTTTTTTTTTTTTGGTGGGGTTCTTTTTTTTGTCTTTTTTGGAACTGGGGGTCGAACCCAGGGCTTTGCGAATGCAAGGCAGACGCTTTGCCACTGAGCTACATCCCAGCCCCCAAATATTATATGTGCTCAATTTCCTACTATTTATAGGATGGCTTATATGTATATGTAAAAGATACTATATTGTTCCAATGTCTAATTTATAGAGTGACTTACACTTTCCTTACTTCCCTCCCTCCCTCCTTCCCTCTTTTCCTCTCTCCTCTCTTTCTCGCTTCCTCTCCATGGGGATGGAACCTAGACCTGCGTGAATGCTACACAAGTACTCTAGCACTGAATCACATTTCAGCCCCATGTCTTTTCCATTTTAACTGAACATTTATCATGCACAGTAGCCATAATTTTTACAGTTTAAGTGTGATAGCAAAACTAGCACAGATTTTTTTCTTCATAATTTCATTCTTACTGTAGATTTTATCAACAAAAGCATACAGTTTTTTTTCCCCTCCTTATTAAATCAAGAACTTATCTTAAGTTGCTGTTTTACTTATAGGAAATACTTTATGATTTCTCTTTTGACACATCCAAATTGCCAACAGTACTACTCTTGTGCTTAAGGGCTATTAAATCATTAATTGACCCAAGCATTGGATACTATAGCAGTTATATCAGGTAACAAAAGAAGTTTGTTAAGTCATTAATGGGTGGGTAGCATATGCACCATGGATACTCTGGACAAAGAGATTATTCATTCATGTCCTGGGCAGGATGGAGAAATTACTCAGAACAGCACACAATTTAAAACTTTCAGAGAAAGTCTCTCTTTTGGCTTTGAAGAAGAGAGAGGATCACAAAAGAAGATCAGAGAGATCTTGGTTTTCAGTGTGCATTTTAGTTCAGAGTACTGATCATGTCAAATGGCCATATTTTGTGATACTGTTTTCTCAACAAGTTCCTGTTTTCAATTTTGAATGTATACTGAGGAATGGAATCTTAGGTTCTGTGTTTATCTTAGAGGAACTGTCAAACTGCACCATAGTAGCTGTACCACCAGCAGATTAAAAGTGTTCCAGTATCTCTACATCTGTGACAATGTTATAGTTTCATTTATGTTATTTTGATTATAGCCATCATGCTAGATGTGAAGATCTCATTGAGGTTTTGATTTGCATTTCTTTAATGACTAGTGATGTTGAAGGTCTTTTCATGTGCCATTTGTATTTCTTCTTTGCCCATTTGTGAAATTGTTGTTTTTTCCTTTTTTCATTAAGGTGTAGAAGTTCTTTATACATATTCAGGGTATTAAATCTTTTTTTTTTTTGGTGCAGTGCTTAACCCAAGGTTTCTAGCCTGCTGGGCAAGTGTTGTACCACTGAATTATACTCCCACTCAGGATATTAAATCTTTATCATGATTTGCAAACATTTTCTCCCATTCTGTAGTTTATCTCTTCCTTTTCTTGATAAATTTTTTTAAATATTGTTTTTAATTGTTGTTGGACCTTTATTTACTGATATGTGGTGCTGAGAATCGAACCTGGTGCCTCACACATGCTAGGCAAGAGCTTTACCTCTGAGCCACAACCCCAACCCTGATAAAATATTTTGTTACACAGAAGTTTACATGTCTTGGTCTCCTTTTCAAATGAGTTCACCATATTATCTAGGTTTATTTCTGAACTCTTGATTCTGTTACATTTTTTTGTATGCCTACACTATTTTGATAGCCTAGAATATGCAAAATAGATGCACCACACTATTTTGATTATTGTGCCTTCGTAGTAAGTTTGATTTCAAGAAGTTTTTCTTTCCCAATTTTTTTATTCTTTATAAGGATTATTTTAGGGCCCATTAAAATTCAAATATTAAGTCTTCTAAGTCCATGAACACAGGATGACTTTCTAAATATTTGTTTAGATCTTTAATTTTTTACAGCTGTATTTCAAAGGGTTTGTTTTTGTTTTGTGGTGCTAGGAATTCAAACCAGGACTTACATGCTAGATAAGTACTCTACCAATGAACTATCTCTCCACTCCCTATTTTTGAGTTTTAAATGTGCAAATGTTTCACTTCCGTTAAATTTATTTCTAAATGGAATTACTTTCTAAATTTTCTCTTTGAATTTTTTATTGCTGCTGTATATAAACATAGCTGATTTATATATTAATCTTGTATCTGACAAGTTAGCTGAATTTATTTGCTTTGATAGCTTTCTTTTGAATTCTTTGGAATTTCTATATTTAGGAGCACATTGTCTGCAAATGGAGCTGTTTTACTTATTCCTTTGAAACTTGGATGGCTTTGATTTATTTTTCCTGTCTTAGTTGCTCAGATTTTAACAGCTGTACAATTGCCTTATTTTCCTTTACTTCTTTTACCCTCAAATTGACCAAAAAAAAAAAAAGGAATATAATGATGTTCATCACAGCATTATATTTAATAGCAAGAAAAAGAGAGAAAGAACCTAAATATCTAATCATATGAAATGATAAAGCAAATTATGATAAATCAAATATATAATGAAATCTAGAGAGCAACTAAATATTATACATAAATTAATATAAAAAATAAGAAATTCCACAAAATAAAACAAACAATGTGTTTGTTTTAGAAAACAAATGGTGAATGACAGCATATATATATAAACTTATGTGTAAAAGATATGTAGGGGCTGAGGGTGGCTCAGTTGCAGAGTGCTTCCCTGGCACATCTGAGACACTGAGTTTGATCGTCAGCACCCCACAAAAATAAATGAAATATAGGTATTATGTCCATCTACAACTAAAAAAATATTAATATATATATGTATGTAGGATGTAGAGTGATTCTTTCATCAGGGAAGCCATTTGATTCTTGACTTTTCTTTCTAGGGAGGTTTTTGTTTTTGTACTGGGGATTAAACCCAGGGGTGTTTGACCACTAAGCTACATCTCTAGGCTGTCTTTTTATTTCTTATTTTTTATTTTGAGACAGGAACTCATTAACAGGACTTGATAAGGTAGGCCTTACTAAATGACTGAGAGTAACTTTGAACTTGGCAATTCTCCTGCCTCAGCCTCTGGAGCCACTGGAATTATAGGTGTATGTCATCATGCCCAGCCTCTTGGGAGGTTTTTGATTACAGATTCAATCTCTCCCTCCCTCCCTCCCTCTCCCTCTCTCCCCCCCTCCCTCTCCCCCCCCTCTTTTAATAGACACAATACCTTTATTTTTTATTTTTTTTTTAATGGTGCTGAGGATCAAACCCAGTGCCTCACACTGTTATTAGATCTATTAAGATATTTAAAAATTTTCTTGAGTTAGGTAATTTTGGGGTTTTTAGGAATTTATTTTTATCTGATTCATGGGCAATGGTGTTCTCATATAATCCTTTTTTGGCTTTTATGAATAAAATTGCTGTGAACATTCTTATCCCGGTCTCTTTGTAGACTTACAATTCCATTTTTCTGCATAAATACTGAGAATGGAATTGTTGGGTCATAGGGCAGATATAAGTTTAGTTTTGTAACAAATTTCCATACTTTTTCATTAAGACAGAAATTTTATACTCCTGGCAGCAGTGCACAAGAATTCTGTTTGCTTTATGTCCTCGCCAACCTTTGATGTTGACAGACATTTGAATTTCAGCCATTATGATGGATGTGTAGTACTCTTTTTTTAAGCATTTTTTAAATTTATTTTTTAGCTGTAGTTGGACACAACACCTTTATTTATTTATTTGTTTATCTATCTGTCTGTCTATCTTATCTATCTGTGGTGATGAGGATCAAACTCAGGGCTTCGAACGTGCTAGGCGAGCACTCTACCACTGAGCCAGGACCCCAGTCCAGGATGTGTAGTACTCTTTTATATGGTTTTTATTTTGTTATGAGAGGGTATCTCAGTTTGTTGCCCAGGCTGGTCTTGAACTCATGGGCTCAAACCATCTTCCCCACTCAGCCTCTCAAATAACTGGGATGACAGACATACAACACTGTGCGCAGCTCAGTATGGTTTTAATATCTTTCCTTCTTGATTGGTTCTGTTGAGTGCCTTTTCATGGGTTTAATGGCTATTTACATATCTTTGGCAGTGTCTGTTAAAATATTTTGTCCTTTAAAAAAAAAAAGGCCCTATTTTTCTTTTTTGATTTGTAGGAGGAGTTCTTTTTATGTCCTAGCATTTGTCAGTACTCTTTTGTTTTCTGTTGGTTAGGGTCCCACTGTGTGTCCCAGACTGGTCTTGATCTTGTGGGCTCAAGTGATTCTGCCGCATCAGCCTCTTAGGTAGCTGGGATTACAGGCATGTATCTTCATGTCAGGATACTATATGTTTTGCAAATGTTTACTATATTCAGTTAGGAGTTATGCTTAGTATATACCAGGAGGACAAATATGGTTGATTAACTTCTTCAGAACTTGGGAATCCTTCCATAATATGTTGGGCTTTTTGTTCTTTTTGTTCTGGTTTGTCTGTTCTGTCAGTAACCCAAAGGTGGTATGTTTCTTTTTTTTTAATATTTATTTTTTAATTGTAGTTGTCAATACCTTTATTTTATTTATTTTTTTTGTGGTGCTGAGGATCGAACCCTGGGCCTCACATGAACTAGGCAAGCACTCTACCACTGAGCCACAACCAAAGCCCCCCAAAGGTGATATATTTTTAAACCGTGTATCAGAAGATGGTTTAGGAGAGATTGGTATTTAAGCATAATAGGAGATCCTGAATTAGAAACAAAATTGCTTTAAAGGACATTACTAAGACAGTTGTTAAATTTTTTAAAAAATATTTTTTAGTTTTCAAGATTTTTTTTACAGTATTTATTTTTATGTGGTGTTGAGGGTTGAACCCAGGGCCTCCCGCATGCCAGGCAACAACTCCACCACTGAGCTATAATCCCAGCCCAATTTGTTGAAATTTTAATATGAACTATGTACGTTCAACTATATGTATGGATGATAGGATTATATCAGTGCTGAATTTCTTTACACACACACATACTCTCTTGTAGATGGACGCAATACCTATATTTATTTATTTTTATGTGGTGCTGAGGATCGAACCCAATGCTTCACACATGCTAGGCAGGCACTGTACCACAAGCTACAATCCCTGGCCAGTGCCACATTTCTTAATTTGATCATTGTACTGTGGTTATACAAGAAAATGTTCTTGTTCTCAGGATATATATGAAGAAGTGTTTTTGTCTAATATCACATGACTCTTCAATAATAAAATAGTAATATGTATGTTTAGATAGAAAGTTCTAGAGCAAATGTGGCAAAATGTTTGCTATGTATTTATTTATATAAGGGGCTGACAATAGCTCACAGGCAAGATCCAACCTGTGACCCACTTTTGCTCAGCTCTCAAACTAAGAATGATTTATACATTAAAAAAAAAGGGGGGGACTGAGGGTGTAGCTTTGGTAGTCATGCACAAAGCAATGGGGTTTGATCTCAGGGACTGAAAAAAGAATATGCAAGAGAGATTGTTTATGGCCCATAGAGCCTATTGCTGTCTTTCCCTTTATTGAAAAAGTTTTCCAATTTCTTGGATTGAAATTTTTTGTGTGTGTGGTGATGGGGATTGCACATGCTAGGCAAGTGTTCTTTTATTAAGCTATATTCCCAGTCCTAAGTTTTCCAATTACCAATATAGAGGAAGAAATGACAAGGGATTATTGTGCTATACTGACTTCACTCTGTTTTAACACTTATATCATAAAATATATGCTGACTTAAGAAGCCAAAATCTGAAGTTAAGGTTAAGACAATTCCAGAAACCCAGGGGCAACTGACCAAGAGCACATATTTTTCTCTTATTGTCTTGTTGTCTGGGAAATACACAACACATAGAAAAGGAAAGTTTGAATATAGCCTAGAACTGAATCTGTTTGCTGAAATTCCATTTCTAGGTATTCTGGGTATTCTGTGGTATCATATAAAGCCATGTGTGAATGTATATTCTTCTGTTTTTTTCCTTTCTGCCTACCTCCAACCCATGACAGTATTAAATGCAGTGTCTTGTTCATAGAGGGAAGACCTTCTCTTTAAATAACTAAAAGTAGTCCTTATAGCATGTCCTTGAATTTTCATTAATTGGCAGTAGGGATCACATTAAATTAAAAAATACTGTAATTGAGGCAGCCAATATTGCTGTCTCATCAAGAAATCTAATCACAGACTGGCATCATAGTATTTGAAACCAAACCAGAGGATCAGATATCCAAGAGGATTATTATCTGTAGATTGCAAGGAAGATAAACGTTCTCTTTCAGTCTCCAATACTTTAAATAGAACCAACATGATGTCAGTAGATAGGCCATAGGATGTGGAAATTAAAGAGCCAAAGAGAACACCTACTTAGGAAGTAAGTAGTTTGTTAAGAAATGTGGCAGAGGGCTGGGGATGTGGCTCAAGCGGTAGCGCGCTTGCCTGGCATGCGTGCGGCCCAGGTTCGATCCTCAGCACCACATACAAACAAAGATGTTGTGTCCGCCGAAAACTAAAAAATAAATATTAAAAAAAAAAAGAAAGAAATGTGGCAGACCACATATGTGATCCTAATAAGGTCATTTATTTACTTTGTAAAAGTTTTTTGTTTATTCATTTTTAAAAATGGGATATAGTATCTCCTATATATATATATATATAGTATCTTATTATATATATATAGTATCTTATTTATTACAAATTATATGTTTTCCAACATTTACATACATTGTTTAGTGTTATTCACATTTGTGTTATGAGAATGATTATTGATAGTGATTTCGGATCATTCTTGTATAAATATATAAATAAATTCATTATAATTTCCCAAATGGATCTTCACAGGGAATTTTCTAGTTTGAGACAAAACAAATGATTATATGTATTTTCTTTTTTCCTACTCTACTTTTGTTATTCTTTTGCTCTCTACTACCTATAGTTTGTCTTTAGATCTTCAGCTAATTTTATCTTTACTCATTTTCTCTTGCAATGAGAGTAAGTGACATGTAGTATTGTATTTCTCTTTAATTACCCATAGTTCATTTGGTTCTGAGCTACATAGTATTTTATTATGTAAACAAATACTTTTATAAACTTTTCTATTACTTATTCTGTATTAGAAGACTCCATGTCTTTTCAGTTAATTAATATTATCTTACTGCAAATAAATGTGGAAATCATTTACCTCTTCCTGTATTCATGATGCTATTCTTGTCATGTATTACATATAAATATATTAATAAATTCATGATACAATGTTATACTTTTTAGTTTAAACAATTTTTTTTTATTGTTTTTTGTTTTGTTTGTTACATCCCCAGTCCTTTTTTTTTTTTTTTGGAACCGGGGATTGAACTCAGAGGTCCTCAACCACTGAGCCACATCTCCAGCCCTTTTTGTATTTGTTTTAGAGACAGGGTCTCACTGAGTTGCTTAGTGCAATGCTGTTGCTGAGGCTGGCTCTGAACTGGCGATCCTTCTGCCTCAGCCTCTCAAGCCGCTGGGATTGTAGACATGTGCCACCTCGCCCCGCAACAGTTCTTTTATTTTTTATTTTGAGACAGAGTCTTGCTAAGTTGCCCAGATGGTCTCTAACTTATTATCCTCCTGCCTCAGCATCCTGAGTCACTGGAATTGCAATCATGCACCACTAGGCTTGGCTGCTATACATTTTTTGTAAGCAACTTTGAAGGCATAATTTATAGATGCTCTCCTTTTTTTAAAAGAACTTTTTAACTGGGTATAGTGGTACATGCCTGTAGGCTCAGCTGCTCAGGAGACTGATGCAGGAAGATCCATTGAGTCTAGGAGTTTGAGGTCACCCAGAGTAACGTAGCAAGACCTGTCTCAAAAACAAACAAAAAAGGATATATATATATATATATATTTTTATACACACACACATACATACACACACATACATATATGTGTAGGAAGGATATATATACACATACATAACATATACACACACATACATATATGTGTAGGATTGAACCCAGGGATGCTTAACCAGTGAGACACATCCCCAGTTCTTTGTTTTAAAAAAAAAATTATTTTTTATTTTATTTATTTATTTTTTTTGAGATGGGTCTCACTAAGTTGGCTAGGGCCTTCTTAAAATGCTGAGGCTGGCTGTGAATTTGTGAGTTGCTGGGATTATAGCATGGCACAACACCCTGCTCTTGAGGTATAATTTACAGGACACAAATCTACCAGTTTTAAGTGTATATTTCAGTGATTTTTTTTTTTTAAATAAATTTCAGTTTTGCAACCATCGCCATAATCGAATTTTAAAACACTTATGTCTGGGAATTTATTAAAGCCTGAATTGAAAATGTGTTTCTCCACATGTAATTTGAGATGGTTTTGAGTATTTTACTAAACTCATTTAAAATATTTAGCAGTGAGCTGAGGCTGTAGCTCAGTGGTAGAGCACTTGCTCGCAGGTGTGAGGCCCTGAGTTCAATCCTCAGCACCACATAAAAATAAATGAATAAAAATAAAGATATTAAATAAAATGAAATATTTAGCAGTTATTCTTTTGTGTCTTCTTAATGTTATATATTATTTCATTCATACATAATGAGTTTGCCCTTTTGCTAAAGAGTCAATTATAATGCTTCTGTTATGCTTTTTTATTTGTTCAGAATTTCTGCACCATTGTTAAATCATCATTATGATAGCATTTTAGGACTCTTGATCCTGATTAGCAATTGGTTTCAATAGATATGATTTATTATGTTTGAGGAATTTACTACATTTAGAATTAGGCTTTTCCTGTGCTTCCAGCATTTATTGAAAGTTTACATGTGTTTTCCTCTTTGATTTTTAAAAAAATTGTGGAAAATTATTAAATATTTTTGTAGCATCATATCTTTTGCATTTCTGTGATTGTATATGTTATCCAAATGAAAAGTTCTTTTCACCAGGCTCAGGAGACTGAGGCAGGAGGATTGAGAGTGCAAAGCCAGCCTCAGCAACAGTGACGTGCTAAGCAACTCAGTGAGACCTTGTCTCTAATGAAATACAAAATAGGGCTGGGAATGTGGTTCAGTGGTTGAGTTTCCCTGAGTTCTACCCCCACACCCTCCTCCCCACCATGCCAGGGAAAAAAAAGAAGTTCTTTTCATGCCCCATAAAATTGGTTTTGTAAAATTTACAAATGAAATTGGTACTTAACTTTCCATTTTGTGCTGTTCATAAGGTTTTAGTGCCTTATAGGCATTATAGGGTATACTACCTTTGTAAAATTAATGGGATAGCTTTTCTTTTCTTCCCCCTCACCTGAAAAGTTCCCCTGGTAACACTTTTTTCCATTAAAGACTGTTTTAAAGGTAATTGATTCATTTTGTCGTCTTTTTAATCTTTCACCATTGTTTTACTTGTGTTTTATTCTTTAGACCAGTATTAATAATGTATTCTTGCCTAGAAAGTTGTCCATTTCATACCTATAAATACTAGTCTTGTTTTGTCTCTTTATTTATAATATTACTCTGTTTACCTTTTCCTCTCAACTAGGTTATAGGTTGTTTATTTTTCTTTCCAAAATACTAGCACCTGGATAATTTTATGAGTTTTGATGTTATTATTTGTTGTTATTTTTCAAATGTTGTTTAAAAGGAAGGGTTTTAGTTCATTTTATTGTGTATATTTGAGGTTTATAAACTTATCAGATACTTGGAAACAGTGAAGTGGACTGAAATGAAGTAGCTTAACATGTCTGTCATCTTACCTTTTTTAAAAATATATATATTTATTTTAGTTGTAAATGGATTTTTATTTTATTTTTATGTGGTGCTAAGACTTGAACCCAAGGCCTCACACATGCTAAGCAAGTGCTCTACCACTGAGCCACAATCCCAGCCCCATTTCACTTACTTTTTGTGTGTGACAAAGCAGCTATAACCTACTTATTTAACAGAAGTTCACAATATAATACAATTTTATTAATATTAATTTTCATATTACAATTAGGTTTTTAGACTTGTTGCATATCTTAAATATTTTCTATTTTCCATTCTTTGACTTTACATCTCCTTATTTCTTCTCCCACTTAAAGGAGTTTTGATGTCCTTTTTGACATAGTTGTTTATAAATGCTTTTATTCTCAAAGAAATGTTTGCTCAGATTAAATTTATTGATTTTTACAATGATCCTTTTAAAATTCTTTTTTTGAAGGCACGGGATGTGCGTACCAATGAAGTGGTGGCCATCAAGAAAATGTCTTATAGTGGAAAGCAGTCTACAGAGGTAGGTTAAATATGTACATTTTTATTTATATGTTAGGGAATGAAATACTATTTTTAATTGGAGACAAAAGGTTGGAACTCTTTTAGGAATTTTAATGTATAATATATACAAAAGTGTACAAGCTGGGCGTGGTAGTGCATACCTGTAATCCCAACAGCTCTGGAGGCTGAGGCAGGAGGTTCGAGAGTTCAATGATAGCCTCAGCAAAAAAAAGCAAGGCGCCTAAACAACTCAATGAGACCCTGTCTCTAATTAAAATATAAAATAGGGCTGGGAATGGGCTCAGTGGTCAAGTGCCCCAGTACTGCCCCCCCCCCCAAAAAAAACAATAACAGCAATAAAATAAATATGTGCAAATCTTACATTTTACCTGAATGAATTTTTCTTATTTAAGTATTAACGTCTGGCCAGAACAAAATTTTAATGGCAGCCCCAAAGCCCTCCCAACTTGTGTCCTCTGTTTTTAGGTTACTACTATTCTGATTCTTTTTTATTCTAAATTTGTTTACAAAATATAATCTCTCTCTCTCTCTCTCTCTCTCGTGGTTCTGGGAATTCAACCCTGGGCTTCATACATGCTAGGCAAATTCTATACCTCAGAACTGTATCACCAGCTCATAATCTACTTTTTCATGAATTTATTTTTTTAGTTGTTGTTGGACCTTATTTCTGTTCATTTATTTATATGTGGTGCTGAGTATTGAACCTATTGACTTGCACATGTGAGGCAAGTGCTATACCACTGAGCTATAACCCCAGCTCCTCATAATCTACTTTTTAAATCTAAAATTCTGAGAGTGTTTAATTTAAAAAAATTTTAAAGATTTTAATTATGATGAAATACGCATAACAAAACTTGCCATCTTAAACATTTATAAATGTACAGTTCAGTAGCATTAAATATATTCATATTATTTTGCCACCATTATTACTATACTTCTCCAAAACTTTTTCATTTTCCCAAACTGAAACTCTATATTTATTAAAGAATAATTCTCCATTCCCCAGCCCCTACCAACTACCATTCTATTTTTCCTTTCTCTTATGAATTTGAGTACTGTAGGTATTCTGTATTGGGAGTCGCCCCAGCTCCAAAGACTATTCTCCCCATCCCCCAGAAGAGCCGTACAATGGTGAACCCTGCTGGTTCACATGATCCTTACCCACCAATCAGATTAGCCCTGCTGGCTCACATGATCCTTACCTACCAGTCAGAAAGCACCCCATGCCAACTGTTAAAACCATTCTGTTATAACTGTCAAACCACCCCTGGCTCTATAAATATGCAGAGCTGTTCCTCAATAAACGGGCATTTTCTCCAACGATGAGCCTTGTTTGTTCTTTAATTCTGTACATGGAATCATTTAGTATTTGTTCTTTTGTGACTAACTTATGTCATGTAGCATGCATCATGCCCTTTTGAAGACTGAAAAATACTCCATTGTATGTGTATCTCATATCAATATATTAGCCTTTCTATCTGTACACACACTCACACCTCACATTTATATTCGTATCATCTATAAATGGATACTTGGGTTGCTTCCAGCCCTTGGCTATTATGAATAATGTTGCTATGAATGTAAAATATTTCTTTTGCATCCTTACTTTTAGTTATTTCGGGTATATGCCCAGAAGTAGAATTGCTGGATCTGTTCTAAAGATTTTGGTTTTATACTTTTTGGAATCTAATTTATGGTGAATCATGTTTTTATGATGATCATAATTTGTGGGTATGATAATATTGTTAGGATTATATCATGGTTCATCATTTTGATCTCTTAAAAACTCCTAATATTTCTTGCAGGTTTAATTTTATTCATTATTGTATAAAATAACTTTAGAACTAGCTATCATGGGCTGTTGATTATACTTAAGTCTAATAATTGATTAGTCATACCTAGAACAAAAAAGTTCATTTATAGCATCATCTATAACATATAATATTAGTTTCTTTTATGAAAGTTTTTTCATTAGAGGAATATAATTTATAAGACTCTGTCTCCCAGAGTATTCAAATTTAAAATTTAAAGTTCATAAAATAGGTTTTCTGAAGTTAGTATTTTATAATATATTGTAGTACGTTGTAAACTATATCATATAATTTATTTTAAATTTTTATTTTGACATTTCATCTAAACAGCATAAATCATGTTTCAATGTTTTATTGTATAAAACATTGAAAATATTTTGTGTATTTGGTTGTGTGCTTGTGAAATAACATCAGAGATATGATATTAAATCTAGTATAAAACATTTCTTAAAGTTTCCTATTATACTACTTTCCCTGCCCTTAATTATATAGTCCTAATCAGCAGTAAATCTTCAAAAAAACCAAAACAAGAACAAAAAACAGATTCCTAGTTCCCATTTCATACCTACTAGACCTCTAAAATTTCTGCATATGGATCCAAGGCCTTATTTCTTTTGTTTGTTTGTTTTTTGCAATTCTGGGAGTTGAACCTAGGAACCTTATGTATTTTAGGCAAGCATTCTACCACTGAGGTATATTCCTAGCTATTTAAGACAGTTTCACTAAGTTGCCGGGGCTGGTCTCCAATTTGTGATCCTCCCGAATTAGCCTCCTGAATTGTTATTTTTTTATTTTATTTTTTTTCAGTTTTCTGTGGACACAACATCTTTATTTTATTTTTATGTGGTGCTGAGGATCGAACCCAGCACCCTGTGCATGCCAGGCAAGCACGTTACCGCTTGAGCCATATCCCCAGCCCCATCTTGAATTGTTTTGATTAAAAGTATGTGTCACATGGGGATGGGGCTGGGGCTAGGGCCCTGGGGCTCAGTGGTAGTGCACTTGCCTGGCACGTATAAAGTCAAGAGTTTACCTGTATTTCCTGGTAGATATTAGTGAGGAAGGCTCTTCGCAAAATGTGTAGGAAAAGGTTTTCATACTGTTGCTTTTCTGTGAACTTGCCTATACAATAACTAATTCCATTAGCATTTTAGAATATGCGTTTAGGAACTTAAATTTCAGAGAAATTATTTCATTTGAATTAAGAACGAAAAAAAGATTAACCCTAACATTTAGAGGAAATAAGTCAGAAAACACAATAGATGAACTTTATGGTATGTAAATTTAAAAAGTGGGTGCTGGGGAGGGTCTGAGGCTGTAGCTCAGTGGTAAAGCTCTTGCCTCACATGTGTGAGGCACTGAATTCGATTCTCAGCACCCCATAAAAATAAATAAAGATACTGTGTTCATCTACAACTAAAAAATATTCATAAAAAATATTTTTAAAAAGTGGGGGATGCTGGGGATGTGGCTTAGTGGTAGAGTGCTTTCCTAGCATGTGCAAGGCCCTGGGTTCTAACCTCAGCAGCACATAAAAATAAATAAAATAAAGGTATTGTGTCCAACTACAACTGAAAAATAAAATTAAAAAGCGGTCATTGGGTAATTGATGTGGTAGTAATTCTACAGTGGTATGTGCATAATACTGATTTTTCTTTTGGGAAAAAAAATTACTAAATGTGTTACATAATTATCATCACATGCTTGATAGTGTGTGAACTATCACAAATGAAATAATTTTGTAAATTATGCAATTACATTGTAAACTATCATATAATTTATTTTAAATTTTTATTTTGACATTTCATCTAAACAGCATAAATCAAGCTTTTTTTCCTATAGCTTTCTTAGGAAAACAAACTGTTCATATCTTTTCCCTTATTTCTTTTTTCTCCCCACAGAAATGGCAAGATATTATTAAAGAAGTCAAATTTCTACAAAGAATAAAACATCCCAACAGTATAGAATACAAAGGCTGCTATTTACGTGAACACACAGCATGGGTTGGTATCTGTCCTCCTTGTTGTAATTTTCATTGGTTTTGGTTTAGAATGAATTAATTCTGAATGTCTTGAACTGATTGTGAAAAGGTATGAACAAACACCTGAAGTGTTAGCAAAAGCAGCATTTTCTAGAACTCATAGACAATAAGAGATAATAGAACTTTTGCAAGTTTACTGCAGATTTTCTCCAGAATTCAGATGACTTCTATATATATGGTAAAGTTTCCTCTGATACTTTCAATGATACCATGTAAACATTGTGAAAACAGTCCTGTTAATTTAAAAATAAAAGTAATGTATCCTAGCCTGGCGTGGTGGCGCATGCCTGTAATCCTAATAGCTCCAGAGGCTGAGGTAGGAGAATTGCAAGTTCAAAGCCAGCCTCAGCAAAAGCGAGGTGCTTAGCAACTCAGTGAGACCCTGTCTCTAAATAAAATAAAAAAATAGGGCTGGGGATGTGACTCAGTGGTTTAGTGCCTCTGAGTTCAGTCCCTGGTACCCCCCAAAAAAGTTAATGTATCCTTTTTAACATAAATGTATTATAATTTTGGTGAAGTTCTGTGTGTTATGGTGAAATTTGAACTGATCATGATTCTTTGGCTGAATAATACTAAAAGTATAGAATTGAAACATTTTGTTACAAGGAGTTTAATTTTACCCTGTTACCATTGAGGTGGGATGATAATAATTCTATAGTGGTATAGGTATAATAAGTGAATCCTTCTTTTTTTTTTTAGCTGTAGATGAACATACAATATCTTTGTTTATTGATTTTTTTTTTTAAATGTGGTGCTGAGGCTCAAACCCAGTGCCTCACACATGTGAGGCAAGCGTTCTACACTGAGCTACAGCCCTAGCCCCTAATAACTGAATTTTTAAAGAGAGATTAAATTTATTTTAAATAAGAATTACCCCTCATTTTGAATAAGTAATAAGCTACAGCTGAATATCATTTTAATATACTTAGATTTGTAATGTTTTGTACTTGTTTGTTGGTACAGGAAGTGAGGATTGAACCCAGAGGCACTTAACCACTGAGCCACATCCCCACTTCTTTTTATTTTTTGAGATAGGGCGTCAACTAAGTTGCTTAGGGCCTTGCTGAGTTGCTGAGGTTGGCCTCGAATTTGTGATCCTTCTGCCTCAGCTTCCCATGTCATTGGGATTATAGATGTGCACCATCACGCCCAACTTACATTTTTATTCAATTTGATTTTGGTGGTGGTGACTCCTAAAACTGAGTCCATGGTTAAAGAAAAAGCAGTAACATTGGGCAGACTGACTCTATGTCTTTCAAATTTCTCCATCTATAAAACAAGGAGGTAGTAGGACCTAACTAAAAGGATTTTGTGAGGATTAAAATGGTTAATATATTTAAAATACTTGGCACAGAGTGATTCTCTGTGTTTTTTTTTTTAAAAAGAGAGAGAATTTTTTAGTTCTTGGCGGACACAACATCTTTGTTCGTAGTGCTGAGGATCGAACCCGGGCCGCACGCATGCCAGGCGAGCGCGCTACTGCTTGAGCCACATCCCCAGCCCCTGTGTTTGGTTTTAAAAAATAAAATAATTTAGAATTGGGCTTGATGGTGCATGCATGTAGTCCCAGCTACTCTGGAGACTGAGGTGGGAGGATTGCTGAGCCCAGGAGTTCCAAGACCAATCTGGGCAACATAGTAAGACCCAACTCAAAAAAACAAAGAGACAAACTAAGTTGTCACCTAAGCTTTGTACATATATTTCCAGAGAACAGAGTTTCCTTTCTTCTTTTTTTTTTTTTAAGTTGGACACAATACCTTTATTTTATTTACTTATTTTTATGTGGTGCTGAGTATCGAACCCAGTGCCTTACACGTGCTAGGCAAGTGCTCTATCACTGACCCACATCCCCAACAGAGTTTTCTACCTCCTACCAATAATCAGTTTTGTTTTTGTAGTCTAATAGTAACAGAAGATCTATATTACTTTTTAATTTTAATTAGTAATTGCATATGAAATGCACAGCTTATAGAAGTGATTACATGTTGACATTATTAAAAGACAACTATCTCCTCATTAGCTTAATTTAATATGCATTTAACAAACTGATAAATGTGTAACTATTTTTTATTTCTATCCACTTTTATTTATTTAAGTCTAAATAGACTATTTTATTTTTACCTTTATTTTGTTTATTTATTTTTATGTGGTGCAGAGGATTGAACCCAGGCCCTCGCACATGCTAGACGAGCGATCTACCACTAAGCCACAATCCCAGCCCTTATTTTTTTTAATTCTTTTATTTTTTAAATACATAACAGCGAATGCATCACAATTCTTTTTTTATTAATATTGATTTTTTTAGTTGTAGGTGGACACAATGTCTCTATTTTATTTTTATGTGGTGCTGAGGATTGAACCCAGTGCCTCACATGTGCTAGGTGAGCGCTCTACCACTGAGCTACAACCCCAGTCCCCATCACAATTCTTATTACACATATAGAACACAATTTTTCATATCTCTGTTTGTATATAAAGTATGTTCACACCAATTCATGTCTTCTTACATGTACTTTTTTAAGGTAAACAATACCTAGTTTGTTCTACTTCAAAGTATCTTTTGGACATCTGGGCAAATTAATTTTATCTCCACTGGAATAATTCTATATATTTTAATGTTTTTGTAATTTTTCTTCCTGTGTAGCTTGTGATGGAATATTGTTTAGGATCTGCTTCAGATTTATTAGAAGGTAGGTTTCCTTTGATTATTTTTTTTAAAAGCATTAACAGTTAAAATGATAGTTCAGTTAGAGATTATTTAAATAATGTTAATACAAAATAAACAATAATTTCTAGAAAGAGTAAAATTCTTAACTCTCCAGGTTCTCAGTATGTTATATTATCCTTATAAATACTACATAGTGTATAAAATAAACAAGTTTTCACTTGTGACTTTGCAAGCATTTTTCTGGATTCTTTGTCATTCAGCTTCCATTCAAAACAAAGATAAGTGAGAATAAATGGAAAACTTCTTTTTTACTTTTGTTTTTTATAATAACAAATAATTTTTTAATATTTTTAACTATGAGGGATATTGGCTGAGAATTATACTTCAATAGCTAGCACAACTGTATACCAGTTATAAAGTTAATAGACTGTTTTAGCATCATAAGACTTCTCTTATTAAATGTCAGACTACCCATATATCAGATATATAAGTTTATTTTTTTAAACAAAAACTTCTGTGTAGTAATTATTTTCAAATGCATTCTTAATTTTAAGTTCACAAAAAGCCATTACAAGAAATGGAAATAGCAGCAATTACACATGGTGCTCTCCAGGGATTAGCCTACTTACATTCTCATACAATGATCCATAGGTAAGTGCTTTGAAAATTATCACAGTGACAAGCAATTGTCTTATTGGATTTATCAGCCATATAGTTTGGTAACCCTGACATGTTTGTTGGTTATAGCCAAATAGAATTATATAAACTCATTTGTTGATTGTCCATGAATTAAAAATAACAGTACTACATTTGATCTCTCTGTTTAGGATAATTTTTATCTCTGTCTCCTGTACTACTGGGACTTCTAAAGTATATGCACTTAGTAGACTTACAGTAGAAATTTAATTATAGAATCATTTAATTTGCAAATGGAAAAGATATTAGGGATCAGATAGTCTTTTTCTTTTTACAGATGAAAAAAGCCAATGCCCCAGTTTTTGACTATAATTTCCCAAAGTTTGCAAAAGCCAAATATATTAGAGATAGAACTTGGCAAATCTTTTGTCTTCTTAGTAACTGATACTGCTATATTTTTCCTGTTGATTTCATGACATGGACAAAGACTGCTTTTGAGCATTAGCCCTTGATAATAGATAGTAATTTTGAAATTAAACCACTTTATAATGCATTTTTGGCACTGTAATTGGTTTTGACTGTATTAGGTAAAAAATAGTATTTTAAATTATTTGTTTGAATCAGGTAGTACATATTAGACTAGGTAATAGGGTCACTGTGAATTAACAGATTATTATGTTTTTAGTAGAGAATAGTAAAGTTCAAAGGAAATGCACTTATTAGAACATGATTAACAAGAGTTAGAATTAGAACTAGATTTTTTATCGACTTAAAAGTAGTTCTCTGTGTACAAGATCTCAGTTTCAGTTCCTTAGCACAAAGGAAAAAAGTACACTCCTCACTTTAAAAAAAAAAAAAGTGAAAATAGATTTTTTTGCTATTATATGCACTGTGACAAGAGGAAGGAGAATAAATCCACTTAGTATTATATGTATTATAATACTTCAGGAATGAATAAGTGCTTGGAAATTTAGTTTCTCTTTTTCAATTGTTGAAAGGTTAAGTGTATGTTCCCATGCCCGTTGGAATGCAGTCCCATCATTTAATTATCCATAATTTTCTTAATTTGGATGGATAGTATGTTTGCTGTTTCAGAAAGATAAATTTGAAAGTAAATTTGGGATCATTAATAATACATTATCCATATGTTTCAATATTTATTTCACTTTGAGTTAGGAGAACTATATTGAAATTTGAAAAAGATATGAATAAACCTTCTTAAAAAAAGAGAAACAAGTTTGGAGAATAAGTTTTTTTGTTCTTTTTTCCCTTTTTTAAGCATAAGCGGGATACTCAGAAATCTTACACATTGTGAAGGGGTTATTAGCCAATTAAATTCTGTTTTGAAAACCATTGTTTGTTTTTGATAAATAGACTCTATGTTGCAGTTACCTGTCTGTCATTTTTAAACTGCTTTTTATCTTCTCTTTTAGAAAAGTTACTATATTTTGAATTTTATATTTTTTGTTATCTAATCTTGATATCACAATTGTGAGTTATCCCAGCACTTATTTTTATTTCATTATCTCCATTTTAAAAATTCTTAATTGATTTGTTTCATTTTAAACACAATGTAATGAAAAAAAGACGAATTAATTTTCTGTGTTCCTTAAACTCAGAGATATCAAAGCAGGAAATATCCTTCTGACAGAACCAGGCCAGGTGAAGCTTGCTGATTTTGGATCTGCTTCCATGGCATCCCCTGCCAATTCTTTTGTTGGAACACCATATTGGTAAGAATGTTTCTATCTGTATTGATTCTCATAGATATCATTTTGGACATTTTTACTTTGAGTATTATACTTAATTTTAGAGTGCTGCCCTTTTTATGTTTTTGTTTGTTTGTTTTTTCATCTATGCCACATTTGCTTTCCTATTACTATCTTTATCAAATATTGGGTGTGGGAGTGAAAAAAGTGAATAAAATTCAAGTGGAGTAGGAGGTGGATATGCTAAATGGTAAATTGTATGCTTTCTTTAAATTTAAGACATAGTATTTAAAGTCTGGTAACTGCTGGGTGCAATGACTCACATCTGTAATTCCAGCCCCTTGGGAGGCTGAGGCAGGAGGATCACAAGTTCAAAGCCGGCTTCAGCAACTTAATAAGACTTTGTCTCAAAAATAAAATACAAAAAAGGCCTGGGGATGTGGCTAAGTGGTTAAACAATCCAGGGTTTAATCCCCGGTAACAACAATAACAACAACATCAAAGACTGGCAGCTGATTTGGAATTTTGACTTAGATGTGTTTTGTTTTTACTCATTAGCATGGAGGATTTCAGATATATATGTAAAAGTGGACAAAAGTATGATGATGTTCTTTTTATTTTTTTTTTTAGTTGTAGAGGTACACAAACTTTTATTTTGTTTATTTATTTTTATGTGATACTGAGGATTGAACCCAGTGCCTCACACTTATTAGACAAGTGCTCTACCACTGAGCCACAATCCCAGACCCTGATTTTCTTTTTTAATATAACAATTACCAAACAAACATTACCAATTCTGCTTTGTGTACTCCCATTTCTTCCCATCCCAGTTATTTTTAAGGAAATCCTAGACATCACCTAATTTCTTCTGTAAATAATGCAGAATGTATCTGTCAGCAAAAGTTTGAAGGGAGGAACTGTGGTTATAGCACAGTGGTTGAGCGCTTGCCTCCCATGTGTGAGGCACTGTGTTCCATCTTCAGTACCACATTTAAAAAATAAATAAATAAAAATATTGTGTCCATCTACAACTAAAAAAATATTGTTAAAAAAAAGTTTGAAGGGAATAATTTTCAGATCTTTAACTTCCATATGTATCCTTTTTATATTCATTGCATCTTCTTTCTTGCCTGCCTTTTAAATCATCCGTTTCCTACTTTATAATGGAAAAACTTCTTACCTATTTTGAATATTATAATGATGCATTGCTCTGGGATGTAAAAGCCTCAGAGGCATACTGGAAAGACATTTTGAGAATGTTGGGCGTCTATGAGAAATAATGAAGAGTCAGGACATACACTAATGGCAAAGCCCTCACTCTTTCTAGTTGTCTTTTTTCTTTTCTTTTACTTGACATTTTCTTTCTTTCCAATAACTTATTTCCCCTCTGTCCCTCCTTTCCTTCCTTCCTTTCTAGTATGGAATTTGGGACCTGAGATGATGATTATGAGAATACATAAAAATTTTTTAAAAAATTAATATATGCCTTATACGTACTAGGCAAGTGCTCTGCCACTGAGCTACAGCCCCAGTTCACATTAAAATGTTTAAATTGCATCAAAAAATGAAGTTGGACCTCTTTATGACAGAAAGTGATTCTGATTTGTCTAATTGATATGATCTTCAGGTTAGCTTTGCTAATTAGGTTTTATGGCAATTTTTTTTTTTTTTTTTTGTGTGTGTGTGTGTATATGTGTTCTGGGATTAGAACCCAGGGGTATTCTGAGTCCCAACTCTTTTTTGTTCTTTATTTTGAGTTAGGGTCTTGCTAAGTTGCCCAGGCTGGCCTTGAATTTGCAATCTTCTTTCCTCAGACTGCTGAACAGCGTGGATTACAGGCACGTGCCACCACTCCCAGCTGTATATGACAGTGTTTTTAATGAATTAACTAAACCAATTCTGCAACTCCAAGTTTTAAGTATCTTTAAAGCTCACCTATAATATACAATATTTGTATACAATGAAATTTATAAAATGTAAATATCAACCCCAAAATGTACAATGGGATGAAAAAATTTTTTTTAAATTCTAGGAGGCAAATACATTAAAAAATTTGAAAACCACTGCTTGTATAGGATGTTAGTCTATACTATATAGAATCCTCATCCTCTGTTTAGTGAGTTTTCTGAGCCAATAATACTTCTTAACAATTCCCCATTTTATAAATTGGTGATGAATATTTGATGATAAAGAGGGTCTGAAATGTCCTTCAATAAAAAAATATAAAAATTACTCTTGAAATTTGATTGATTTAGAAATTTCCTAAACTTAATTAAATATTTTAAAGAAAACTCATTAAACACCCAGTTATTGATAATGGAAAGTTTACTTTATTAACATACTTGTTAATTTTTATATAGTGTATTTGGAATATAAGAACGTGGTGTTTATACTGTTAGACACACATACACACATACTGGGGATAGCAGTCCATCTTACTGAAGTAGTTAGTAACTCTTTTAGGTGTTCATCTGTGCTTAACACCAAATACAAATGAAGTGTTAAGTATATTAGACTTAGCCGTGTGTGGTAGTGGATGTCTATAATCCCAGTGACTCAGGAGGCTGAGGCAGGAGGATCACAAATTCAAGGCCAGCTACAACTTAGTGAGACCCTAAGCAACTTTACAAGACCCTATCTAAAAAACAAAAAGGCTGGGGAGTTAGAGTGTACCTGGGTTCAATCCATAGTACCGCATATGTAGACACACAAAAGAATATTAGATTCTAGTTGTAGACATGAATTGGTTTTCATTTTAAAACTTAAAAACACATAAGAGAGAGGTTCTCAAAATGGCGGAATGGAGGAAGTTTTTTCGTGGCTGATCCATGGAGTAAAACCAAGAAAGCATGCAGATAGACTCTCAGCCAGGTGGGTTAACAGAAAGAAGCGGGGGACTTTACTGATATTTAAACTGGATATTCAAAGCAGATCGGGGACTCAGGAGGTTGGATATAATAAAATAAGGAAGAAATCTCCAGCAGCACAGCCTCAGCAGGGCTGGAAGTACCAGCCAGATCGGTTCTTCGGTGAGCATAGCAGAAAGATAAGGGAATTAAAGAAACCTGCATTTTTGGGAGGCCTGAAGCTGTCTGAAGCTGGGTATGGAGTGTTTAAAGATCAAGGACATTGCCTAGCAAACCTGAAAGATGCACTGCACAATATCTGTATGTGGGGATAGAAGCTGCCATCTCTCCAGGAGGTATACAGAGGACTAAGGAAGGAACCATTTTGCAGCTGAGGGGACCAATTCCTGGCAAACCTGAATTTGTCATGAAATACAGGCCCAGTAAATACACACTGCAAGACATAGAGTATCCTTAAGTGACCAGGAGAAAATCAAACATGGAGAGAGGTTTACACGGGACAATTGGTCACGGAAACCCACTTGGCTCAACCTGTCCTCCTCCAGTCTTACTGCTTGCAGGACCAGCTAGGAGAGATGCATCTGACTGGGAACTCAGAAAGGCAGGGACAGGAGAGATTGTTTAGAGACTGAACCTGAAATGTGGAGTCCACAGATGACATAGGGGATTAAGAATTGGCTCCCCCACGACACAAGTGGAACCCTGAGAGCCCTGAGGTATAGTCTCCCAGTGTGTACCAGCAAGTACTGGGCACTGTAGGTGCACTGATTAAAATCTCCAGACCAATTGGTATTTGGGGAAGAGCCTGAAGCCAATCTAAGCGTAAACCCTGCCTCCAGGAATTCCACCTATGGGATTATCTTTTTCACTCCAGCAATCTAGAGGGTGAAGAATCATGCTCCAGACAACCCCACCTAAAACTGATGAGAAGAGAAACTGAGAATTTTTTGAACTCCAAAGGAAAGAATTCTTTTTTCATCAAGATCTTTTTTTTTTCTTTTATTTTTTTTCTCTGTTAATTGTGACCTTAATGGTACATGGACATTCATACATTCATATTTGTTTTTTCCTCTCATTTTTGGCATTTTTGAAGCCAGAAATGAATGGGTGTTTGATTATGATTAGCATATTTTAGTTTTATATTTTAATTTTTACTTTATGTATATATATTTTTTTCTCCTACCTATTTCCCTTGATTCTCTTTTCTTCTGCTAACAGCCAATCTGTATTGCTCTCTTTTTTTACTCTTTACTACTTCTCTCCTCCTTCCTCATAATTATTATATCCTGTATTACTTCTGTTCTCTCTCTATCCACCATTTGGAATTTTAAACCCTTTTGCAAACTTGCTGTTTTTGTAGGCAGTAACTGATCATATCATTTCTGTTTGTTGTGATAATTGACATTGTAGGAACTATTTGATTTAATGCTGCATATATTTTTGGGGTGGTTGTTGTTATTTGTTTCCCCTTAAATAGTGAAATACTGGAAACCTTCAGGGACACTAGGGTCCACTGCCTCAGATCCATACTGTTAAATGATAAAATACACAAACAACATGAAAAACAAGAGAACAAATTGCCCCAAACAAATCAAGGTACTCCAATAACAGAATCCATCAACACCACAGTGTAAGAAGTGTCAGAGAAGGAGTTTAGAATGTACATGGTTAAACTGATCTGCAAAGTAAAGGACAATATAAGAAATAAAACCAAGGGGCTGGAGCTTGGTGGTAAAGCGCTTTCCTAGCATGTGTGAGGCACTGGGTTCGATTCTTATCACCACATATAAATAAATTAATAAAATAAAGGTCCATCAACATCTAAAAAAAAATAAAAAAGGAAATGAAATCCATTAGAAAAATGCATGAAGTAGAAGATCACTTCAATGAAGAGTCAGAGATTCTGGAAAAATAGAAAACGTAGAAATTCTCAAAAATGAAGGAAACAATAAACCAAAGGAAAAATTCCATAGAAAGCATCACCAATAGTCTAGACCACTTGTAAGACAGAACCTCAGGTAATGAAGACAAAGTATATAATCTTGAAAATAGAGTTGACCATGGAGAGAAGATGACAAACCCAAGGAATGCACAGCCTTTTCAATGAAATAATATAAGAAAATCCCCAAGCCTAAAGAATGAAATGGAAAGTCAGATACAGGAGACTTACAGGACCCTCAATGTATGATTACAACAGACCCACACCAAGACACATTATAATGAATATGCCTAACATACAGAATAAGGATAGAATTTTTATTTTATTTTTTTTAAATTTTTTATTGTTGGTTGTTCAAAACATTACAAATTTCTTGACATATCATATTCCACACTTTGATTCAAGTGGGTTATGAACTCCCACCTTCACCCCATACACAGATTGCACAATCACATCAGTTACACATCCATTGATTTACATATTGCCATACTAGTGTCTGTTGTGCTCCGCTGCCTTTCCCATCCTCCACCATCCCCCCTCCCCTCCTCTCCCCTCCCCTCCCCTCCTCTCTCTCTACCCCCTCCACTGTATAACCCTGAAGGATAGAATTTTTAATGTGAGAGAAAAATATCAGATTATATATAGGGGGAAACCAATTTGGATCTCAGCTAATTTCTCAGCCTAGACCATCAAAGCTAGGAGATCCAGGAATAACATATACCCAGCTCTGAAAGACAATGGCTGCCAACCAAGAATCCTATATCTAGTAAAATTAAGTTTCAGATTTGAAGATGAAATAAAAACCTTTCATGATAAACAGAAGTTAAATAATTTGCAAATAGAAATTCTGTACTACAGAACATTCTCAACAAAATACTCCATGAAGATGAAATGAAAAAAAAAAAAAAGTGAAAACCAGCAAAAGGAGGAATTACACTAAAGGAATACTTAATGATAGGATGAACTAATTCAAAGTAAAAACTAGAAATAAACCCAAATGACTAGGAGTACAAATCATATCTCAGTATGAACATTAATGGCTTAAACTCATCAATCGAAAGACTCAGACTGGCAAATGGGATTAAGAAACAAGACCCTACAATATGCTGTCTCCAGGAGACTCAGCTCATTGGCAAAGACATTCACAGACTGAAGGTGAAAGGATGGGGAAAAAAACGTATAACTCACATGGATCACATAAACAAGCAGTCCATTTATATCAGATAAAATGGACTCTAAGCCAAAGTTATAATGGATAAAGAAGACCATTTTATACTGTTTAAGGCAACCATACATCAACAAGGCAACAATTGGAAATATGTGTGCCCCAAACAATGGAACATCTACAGACATCAAACCCTTCTCAACTTCAACAAATAGACCACAACAAGATAATACTGGGACAATGTCACCTGCCTCTGTCACCACGGGGTAGATCCTCCAAACAAAAAGTAAATAATGAAGCAAAAAATACAATTGATAATTTAGACTTGACAGACGTATATATAATATTCATCCATCAATGACTGAATATACTTTCTTCTCAGCAGCATATGGATCCTTCTCTAATATAGACCCATGTGATGTAAGCTATCACATATTGGCATACAATTGTAATATTGCCTTATTATATTTTCATCATCTGTAGAGTTATTTTGATTGCTCCCTTTCCATTGATATTAATTTTTGTGTTCTTGCTTTTTTCTCAATTAAATTTAAGTTTATTTTTAATCAAATTTTGGCTCTATGATTTATTCTCTATTTTACATATTTCTGCTCCTACTCTTATTTCTTTCTTCCTACTTCATCATTTGAAAATAATTTGATTGTTATTCTAGCTTCTTTCTGAAACAAGTACTTTAAAGGTTCATCTGCGTATTGTTCCATCCCAGAGATCCTGATATTTTAAGCTTTTATTATCACATAGTTCAAAGCACCTTTTTATTTACTTTCATGTGCTTTCTTCCTTGACCCCTGAGATATTTATAAGTGTGCCATTTAATTTTGAAATAATTGACACCTGGGTGGGATTCTATGTATCTTAAGATGATTGATTTCTAATGTAATAAATCATACAGGAAATAGTATGCATGATCTCAAATTTTAAAAAGAGTAATGGAAGTACTTTTTATATTGACTGTATTGGTTACATACGTGTCAAAACTGATCAAATTGCATACTTCAAATATGTGCATTTTATTGTACTTCAATTTTACCTCAATAAAACTATAGGGGAAAAAAGACAATAAAAAAAAGATACACATAAAATTAATTTTGAGGTTGTTGGAGCCACTTTTTATCATGAAACAGTATTTGAAAGAGTCACAAACTATGGTTGTTCAGTCTTGGTAATTATGGCAGATACTTCTCAAATAAATGAAATGAGGTTGATTTTAAGAAAAACAACCTACAATATTTGTTGCTAGTGATAAAATTTAATCTTTAAAGCAAGAATTAGACTTTTTAAATGAAATCTTGAGACCAAGTGTTTGAGAACCACTGACCTAAAAGATATGCAATATTGGAATCTGCAGACTTGTACAGATGCAGAGACAGCCCTGCTCTGCAAAATTGTCCTTTTGGGATGCTGTTATATGGTCACGACAGACAGTGGGAATGAATCTCACTTTATATTCATTGCTAAATATTTACCTCACAACCTCTAGGGTGACTGTTTCCCATTATAAAAATTCTTATGTCCACATATTGGTTGGAATTTAAACCAATGTACTCTATGTAAATCTTCCTTATATTCTCAAACAATAATATATGTTTCTGTTAAAACTGTATATGAACATTTTGTTTTTAGGATGGCCCCAGAGGTAATTTTAGCCATGGATGAAGGACAATACGATGGCAAAGTTGATGTATGGTCTCTTGGAATAACATGTATTGAACTTGGTAAGCATTGTTCTTCATTACTGTGGATTAAATTTTGATTAATGTTTACTTCAATTACTATACCAAGTATTAGGTTTTTATCAGGTGCTAAATCTATTTAAGTTTTTACTAAATATTAAAGATTTCTTAAACATCTAGAATGTGCCCATTCATTACTAGATTTATCATCCAAAGAAGGTTTCTGAAGCATTTGCAGATGACTTACCCTTTTCTAGTGTAGTTATTACTTTGCATTAGGTATGAAAATTAGCTGTCAGGCTGTGTACTATATTGTAGCAGTTTTTTTTGTTTTGTTTTCTAAAGATGTTGAGACAGACTGTATTCACGGGGGACTATGGAAATAGGTATAGAAACCATTGTGATGGTGTTTTGCAATTGGGGAAAGAGATTAGAATCAACTCCCTATAACAGTTTGATTTTATACACACATTTGTTCTGTTATTTTTAAGTAGAACTATGCTTAAAGCAATGGACCAGCATAATTACTAACATTCCCACTGGAAGTAAGCCAAATAGGTGTCTGAATTGTTATTGAGTTTATTGTCAGCACTAGTTTCCATGCAAATACAGAGCTACTTTTTCCATTGAGAGGTATTAATCATAAGGGGAAAATGTCAAAATTTGAACCCATTTATCTTCACCTTTATAATTATTCTCCTATGTAAGAATAAATAATATGAACCTTTTCTCTGGAATAACCCCCCCCTTTTAAATTGGATTGTATTTTCTGAGATTTACTTTCTAGACCTTCTTTTTCTACCTCAGTTTCATTATTCTTACTTTGGGTGATATTTTGTAATCCACATATATGGAGAGAGAGAGATTTTATAAATAGGCTCACAAAATAATATAGAATAGGATCTTTAACTTTTTAAAAAATAGATGTGGTTTAAGTCAAATTTAGGTTTAGTAGTAGTTTATAAGAATTTGAGATAGAAAATGTCAGTCTAATCTGCCAAGTCAAAGACCTTAATAGTTGTCATAGATATAGATTATATCTTTCTTTAATTTATTCATAATTTCTTCAGTAACCTTTTCTTTTCCCGGACTACTCAATCGTAAAGCCACTGGTCAGGGTAGGTAGGTGTCCATGCCAGATGATAGGCTGTGGTAAGTCAGGGGTGAGTTTCAGAGTCAAATGAGTAGAATAAAGAGATCCCATAACCTGGTTTATAGAGATGTTTAGTGTGTATTGTATATATGTGTTTCTTTCTTTCTTTTTCTTTTTTTTGTACTAGGGATTGAACCCAAGGGCACTTAACCACTGAGCTACATCCCAGCCCATTTTTATATTTTATTTAGATATAGGGTTTCACTGAGTTGCTTAGGGCTCACTGAGACTGCCTTTGAACTTGTTAACCTTTTGCCTTAGCCTCATAAGCCTCTGGTATTATAGGCATGTACCACTGTGCCTGGCTTTTATTTCTTAACTATGACTATTGAGAGCTTGAGAGCAATGACAGTAGCAGTGAGCATACCTAATAATATCCATTTTGGGGAAAACAGCTGATCTAGAATTTGGGGTACAAAAGTACAAGCTGATTCTGGGATATCTTAGTATACCAGAATAACAACAACAACAACAAAAAAGATCAAACAATAAATAGATCCTATCCAAAAGACAAAAGAAACCACCTTAAAAAAAGGTTCCTACTACTCAAATATGAGACAGTATGGACATCATCATCATCATCTCATCATAAATGAGAGAATATAATTTTACTTTTTGTTTTGGTCCTGAGGATTGAAACCAGAGGTATTCTACCACTGAGTCACATCCCAGCCCTTTCATTTTTTATTTTGAGACAGGGTTTCACTGAACTGCTTAGTGTCTCACTAAATTGCTCAGGTTCTCCTTGAATTTGTGATCCTCCTGCCTCATCCCTGAGTCATTGGGATCACAGGCACATGCTGTTGGTCCCCGGCTGTTTTTTGGTACTGAGGATTGAATCCAGACTCACTTTACCACTGAGCTATGTCCCCTGTACTTTTTACTTTTTATTTTGAAACAAGGTGTCACTGCATTGCTTAGGGCATCACAAAGTTGCCAAGTTTGCCTCAAATTTGGTGTTCTTTTCTCGTCTTCCTGATTTGAGTAATTTATTAAATAAAATAGAAATGTATGAATCTTTAAATAAATAAATGGGAGATTTATAGGAAACAGGATATTTATTAAATAAATTCAAAATACCTTCTTATAAAATGCTTACTAAGTACACAGGAGAAAAGAGAAGCTAACTTGAAGCCTGGCAGATATGGTCTTCACCAAGTCATCAAAATGAACACCATCATTAAGGACACCACTTGAAATCATGTGTTTCTCATAGGGTACCATAAGCAAATATACCATTACTTTAAAATATTCCTTCCAAGATGTGTGATCCAAATCTAATAATGGGAAAAGACAAATCCAAACTGAGGGCCATTCAAGAGTCCTTTTACTTCCAAATTGTAAAAGTGGTGACTTCAACTTTGATCTTAAGAAACTGGAGGGCTGGGATTGTGGCTCAGTGGTAAAGTGCTCGCCTAGCACAGGCGGGGCCCGAGTTCGATCCTCAGCACTACATAAAAATAAAGGCATTGTGTTGTGTCCATCTACACCTAAATATATATATATAAAAGAAAGAAACTGGAAAAAGCAAATTGAGTCTGAAACAAGGAGAAGAAAGGGAAGAATAAAGATCAAACCAGAAATCAGTTTATAGAAAACAAAATGTAGAGAAAACCAGCAAAATAAAACACTGGTTCTTTGAGGATCAATAAAATTGGTAAACATATTGGATACTGATTAGGAACAAAAGAGAAAACCAAAAATTTCCAGTTACAGTGAAGATTTTATAAATATTATGGATTTTATGAATATTAAAGGGTAATAAGGAAATATGAACAATTTTCTGTCTATAAGTTTGACAACTTGATAATGGAAGGAAATTACTTAAAGGACACTTAAAGGACACAAGCTATCAGAGTTCACTTTTGCTACCTAGGACATAGAATGAAACTTGCAGGGGGTTTGAAGGATAGATAAGAATCATCAGTGGGGCTGGGATGTGGCTCAAGCTGTATTGCGCTCGCCTGGCGTGCGTGCGGCCCGGGTTCGATCCTCAGCACCACATACAAACAAAGATGTTGTGTCCGCCGAAAACTAACAAATAAGTATTAAAAAAAATTAAAAAAAAAAAAAAAGAAGAATCATCAGTATTATTATATAAGCCTATTTGAATGAATATAGTATGGTTCTTCAGGAAAATGTTCTTGTTGACAGGAAATATATACTTAAATATTTCAAAATGGTGGAGCATCATATCAGAAATTTATTTTCACTTGAAAAAGTTATTTGTACTTTCCTTGCAATTTTTTTAATAGATTTAAGATTGTTTCAAAAGAAGAAACTTAAAGAAAAGGAAAAAAAATTGAACAATACTTGAGTTCCCCTTTAACACATATATTTTAATAGGAAAGTTTCCTTTATTTTACAGCGGAAAGGAAGCCTCCTTTATTTAATATGAATGCAATGAGTGCCTTATATCACATAGCCCAAAATGAATCCCCTACACTACAGTCTAATGAATGGTGAGTATTACTAAGAGATACTGTGTGATATTGTATAAATGAAATGCTTTTTACATAATTTGTTATCACAATGGCAATTTTTTTAGGTAAATCATGTTACTTAAGAGATATTAAAATATGTTTATTTTACTCTTATGTTTATATGTTGTCCTATCTGCATTTCATAGCATATATATATATATATATGAAATTCTGGTCAGAAGGAAAGGATAGATTGTTACATGGATGTAAAAAAATATTGGTTTTTATAATAATTTATATTTTTAGAACTTCAAGAATATATATAACCCTAATTATATAAAAGTTTTTAAATATTAATATTTTAAACTGAACATATGTATAGATGATTGCAACCTATAGTGATATTTGATCAAGGAATGGGTTATAATTTATATATTATAAAACTGTAGGTAAAATGATTTGACTTCATCAAAATTGCCAGATAATTGAAAACTTTGGGATCATTTTAGTTATAATTGTGATATTATTCAGATTTCTCTAATGTTCCTTCTACTGCGTCCTTTATTTGATAAAATTAAGTTCATTCACATAAAGAAGGTTTTTTTTTAATCCATGGTAAAAAATTATACCAGAAGAGCCATGCATGGTGGCTCAGACCTATAATCTCAGTGACTTGGGATTCTGCGGCAGGAGGATCACAAGTTCAAACCCAGCCTCAGCAATTTAGCGAGGTCCGAGCATCTTAATCAGACCTTACCTCAAAATAAAAAAATAAATAGGGGTGGAGATGTGGCTCAGTGGTCAACTGTCTCTGAGTTCAATCCCTGGTATGAAACAACAACAACAATAAAACGGAATTTTTTTCTCACTATTCTGAAGTTCAGAACAAAGACTACTAGCAGGTTAGTGCTCAATCTCTGCTTCCAAGAAGGTGCCTGGAACCCTGCATCCTCAGCAGGGAAGGACTGTTGAGTACTCTTAGGCCAAAGAACAGGAGAGAGTAAAGCTGTCCTTGCATCCCTTTTTATTTTGCCATTAATCTGTTCATGTGGGCAAAGTCCTCATTACCTAAACACCTCTTATTAGGCCCTGTCTACCAAAACCGTTGCATTGGGAATTAAATTTCATCTTGAGTTTTGCTGAGGAAAAAAATATTCAAACCATAGCATGACATATGTTAAGTTATAAATATATTGAACACAAACTGTGCTTGTACTGTGTTTGAGACTTTGGGGATTTATAAAAGAAAGCATTCTTGCCTACAATGAACTTAAAAATCTTATTTGAATTTTGGAGGCAAACATTGATGGAATAATTATTATTTACTAGGATTATAGGCATGTACGTAATATAAAATATGTAATCACTGAACTCTAATGAATAACACCATATAATAATATGATACAGATTTTTTTCTTAGCCATTTGTTCAGGGTCATCAAATAACTCAGGTATAAAAAGTTCTTTCTCCAGAATAGGTCGAGTGATGTTCTAAAACATACTATATAAAGAAAGATCTAAGGGACTAATTTTAAAAAGTGCCTTAGAGAAAAGGAAAAAGGAAAAGAAAGTGGGAAGGAATACAATGTTGTAATTCAATGGGGAAAAAAAAAAAAAAGCAGAAGGACTAAGGCTTTCTTATCTGGCCTCAATATAGAATTGAGTTGAGATAGCTGAAAATGTGAAAGCAGGAGGAATTTGTTTTTTAGTGCTGGAAGTTGAACCCAGGCCTCATCAGTGCTAAGCACACTCTACCACTGAATTAAATTACACCCCGAGTCCCAAAATATCTAAAAAAAAAAAATCTGTGCAAGTAAGGGCTGGGGGTTGTGACTCGGTGGTAGATCCCTTGCCTAGCACATGTGAGGTACTGGGTTCAATCCTCAGCACCACATAAAAAATAAATAAATAAAGGTATTGTGTCCATCTATAACTAAAAAAAAATTGTGCAAGTTTATCTTTGGAAAATGGTTAAGACTTATTGGTTGCTTTAGGTAGCTTTTCATAGAGGTATGAAAGTGTATAGTCCCTGCTTTTTTAAATTATTACTATTCCTTTTCCATTCCTTCTCCCACCTTATACACCTTAATATTTGATGTGTTTTTTAAGAAAATAGCAATATGTTCACTTGATACTTTCCTTTACAATAGGTCTGATTATTTTCGCAACTTTGTAGATTCTTGCCTCCAGAAAATCCCTCAAGATCGTCCAACATCAGAGGAACTTTTAAAGGTCAGTTATGTAATGCTATAAATCTGTATTTACCCTTGAGAAATGATAATAAAGAATGTGTTTTATTTTTCTTTGATTTTGAAGCTGGATTAAGTATATTATACTAGTTTGTATTGAAAAAAAATTTTTTTTTGATAGTGTTTGGGATTAAATCCAAGGCCTCATGCATGCTAGGCAAGCACTCTACCACTGGAGATGAACCCCAACCCATAATATACTAAATTTTTATATTGTTTTCTCTGGATTTTTTTTTTTTTTTTTTTAATAGTCTGGGGAATGAAACCCAGAAACCCAGAGCCTCCCTCTGGTACTGGGGATGGAACCTAGGGGCCTTGCACATGGTAGGCAAGCACCCTACCGCTGAGCAGCAGCATCCCCAGCTCTTTTTAGTTTTTAGTTTGAGATAGGGTCTTGCTAAGTTGCTCAGGCCAGTCTCCAACTCAGAATCTTTTTGCCTCAGCCTCCTAGGTAACCGGGATTATAGGCATGTACTATCATGCCTAGCTCTAACCCATGTAAATATTAATGAATGTGGAGCAAAATCTTGTTTCAAATTGGTAAAACAGAATAATTTTAGATCTAATTTTTTATCTACCATACTTTATATGTTGATCTGTCCCATATTAATATATAAAAATAAGTATGCTATGATATATTTAGGTAAATACTACAAGAAAAAAGAAACTGTTAAAAATGGATGCAATATTTTTGTTCCTGCTGGGATGTTTGTGCATACCTGTAGTTCAGCTATTCCAGATTCTGAGGCCAGTTGACCATTTGAGTCTCAGTTCAAGTCAGACTGGACAACATATAGTGAGACCCTGTGGCCCAGCGGTAGAATGCTAGCAATTGCAGAAAGGTCAATCTTAAAAATATAAAATTTAACACTTGATATTTTTGGTCTCAAAGAAAGAAAAGCCAAAATATTTTTTTTTATGGAATTTTGTTGTTCTCACTTAGCAATGAATATATTTTTAAAAATATTTTTTAGTTGTAGATTGACACAATACCTTTATTTTATTTATTTATTTTTATGTGGTGCTTAGGATCAAACCCAATGCCTTACATATACTAGGTAAGTGCTCTACCATGGAGCTACAATCCCAGCCCAGCAATGAATATATTTTTAAAATTAAGACTTATGAGTTTTTAACAGGCTTGGTTGCCTAATTTAAATATGTCATTCATATGCTTTTTGGTCTCAAAAATTACTGCATTATTAATACCAATAATGGTAATGTTGAATTTAATATGATTCTTTTTTTAAAAAAAAGAATATTTTTTTAAGAGAAAGAGAGAGAATTTTTTTCTTAATATTTATTTGTTTATTTTTAGTTTTTGGCAGACACAACATTTTTGTTTGTATGTGGTGCTGAGGATCGAACCCGGGCCGCACGCATGCCAGGCGAGCGCGCTACCGCTTGAGCCACATCCCCAGCCCTAATATGATTCTTAAAACATCTATATTAGGCAATATATTAGATCACTCTTTGTGACCTAAGGAATCTATTTGATTTTTCACAAGATTTAAATAAGCTAATTTTATATCAGTGTTTCAGAAATTCTAAGAATTCAATTTATTCTCACTGATATACATCACCTAATTTAAAGCTACAAAGAAACTTGAAAGATCATATATAGCTGGCTCAATGGTAAGGCACTTGCCTGGCATGCATTAAGTCCTGGGTTCAGTCGCTAGCAATGCAAATAAATAGATAGATTGATTGATTGATTGATTGATTATATGTTTGGTAATATTTGTAGCCACAGTATATAAAAGAACAGTATAAAAATTTCAGCAATACTTGAGGAATTCCATGCCATGAGCTTACTCATGGTCTTGGAAATGAAATCCTGAATAAATAGGTACTCAAGAATATCAACAAAAACTAAAATATCTAGCAATAATGTTAGTAAAACGTAAGACAAGGTTGAGAATATAACTCAGTGATGGAGTACATCATAGCATATACAAGGCCCTAGGTTTAATCCCCAGTACCACCAAAGAAAAGAAAGAGTGGGCAGAGGTTATGGCTCAGTGGTAGAGCGCTTGCCTACACGTTGATGTGTGAGGCACTGGGTTCGATCCTCACCAACACATGAATGAATAAATAAGTAAAATAAAATAAAGTTATTTAAAAAAAAAGAAAAGTACAATCTATGTACTTTAAAAAAAAAATCAGGGCTGGAGTTGTGGCTCAGTGGTAGAATGCTGCTTGCAATTGCAAAAAGGTCAAACTTAAAAATATAAAATTTAACACTTGATATTTTTGTTCAGGTCTGTGGTGCATGCCCATAATCCCAATGACTCAGGAGGCTGAGTCGAGGGCTTTGATTTGACAGTTCTTATTGTTTGTACCCTTTGATAATTTCAACTCTATTTTTCAATTGACCAACAAAAAATTATGTTCTAGGGTTTTATAAAACATACAAGATTATGGAGTAGAGGGATACAGAAGAATGAAGGAACTTTGGTTTGTGTAGAAGGGAGTCAGGGAGGGATGGCATTGTGGGGATGGGAAGGACAATAGAAAGAGTCAAGACATTATTACCCTATTATATGATTACTCTAGTGGAGTGACTCTGAACCATGTACAGCCAGAGGAATGAAAAGTTGTGCTCCGTTTGTGTACTAAATGTCAAAATGTATTCTACTGTAAAATAAATAAATAAATAAATTGAAACATACAAGATTGGTAATGTAGGTACAGAGTATATGTATGGAAGTGATTATTTTGTAAATATCAGATTGTAATAGTATAGATTATGTATCATGTATCATAGAATGGTAACTCTAAAGTATGAGAAGGGGTAAATTTGCACCAATTGAAAAGTTAAGTATCAACCTGACTTTTACCTTCTACCCTATTTAGCACATGTTTGTTCTTCGAGAGCGCCCTGAAACAGTGTTAATAGATCTTATTCAGAGGACAAAGGATGCAGTAAGAGAGCTGGACAATCTGCAGTATCGAAAAATGAAGAAACTTCTTTTCCAGGAGGCACATAATGGACCAACAGTGGAAGCACAGGAAGAAGAAGAGGTAATACTTACATTGACTAAAATCTTGAATTCTCTTTATTGGTTTTTTTCTTTATGCACTTTGCCTTGCCAAGAATTTACCTTTTCTAATGGTTCCCAAGTCATTTTCTTAGCATTAATTATATAATATTCCATTTAGGAAAAAGGGTTTTAGATTGCATGCTCAAAGCCCAACCCCTTTAATGTTAAGTGCACATTGGTATGGTAAAGGCTTTTGAAAGTCTTTTATTAGAAAAAAAACTGTTCAACTTTATTTAGTCTAGTTCCTCTCATATTTCTTGGCCACTGAACCCTTGTTTGACTTATCATTCAGTTCCGTGGGACATGCTTTTAGAAGTACTTGAAATTATAGTGTCTTAGAGTTGACTGTTCTCCCTCAGAAGTTATTAAAAAGTTAACAGGCCTTTGACTGTGACAAAGGAAACCTGATTCCTTTTAGTTCTGCATAATTTTATTCCATTTCTATGGCTCTAAAATATTCATTTTACAGATGAGGAAAGTAAGGCTTAGAGTATTTAACTTACTATAGGTGGGAGGCATGTGGATTTATATTTATAGTTTTCAAATATACCCCATCCCAGTTCTGACTCTTTGGTTATTTTCTGTTGCTTTTTAATGAGAGAGATCACTTTGTATTCTGAAACCATGAGCAATGCTTTTTTTTTTTTTTCCATTTTAGTAGCACTAAATAACTAATAAGCTATAAAATATTAGATCTCTTATATTTTACTACAAAATCAATACAGATTTTATGCCAATTTTTTTAACCAAAAAATGTGGAATGTGGTCATTATTGAAGCCTTTTAAAACACACATACGCACACACACACACATACACATATCATGCCAGTATTACTTATAAATAATTTATTACTAAACTGGTTCAAGATTAAGAGGCATGAAATACTCAGGAATATACATTAATTCAGTAGTGGCAATTGTGTGGCAAAATAACAGTAATTTTTTGTGGGGGCTTTTTGTTTATGTTTTAGTTCTTACCATAATCAGAAAATCATTTTTACTGTTTTAGAAATATGAAATACTTTAATAAAGTTGTGAAATTAATAAAATTCTATGTAGTTAATTTTTTTTTTTTTTTTTTTTTTTACCAGAATGAAACCCAGGGGTGCTTAATCACTGAGCCACATCCTAGTCCTTTTTAATTTTGAGACAAGATCTCACTAAGTTGCTTATTAGGGTCTTGCTAAGTTGCTGGGACTGGCTTTGAATTTGGAGTCCTCCTGCCTCAGCCTCCTGAATTGCTAGGATTATAGGCATATGCTACCGTGACCAGCTATGTGGTCAAATCTTTAAAAGCATCTATTCCACTAGGGATCTAAGAAAATTCTATAAATATATACATATATGTACATGCATACATACAATTGTGTGTGCATATGTTGTCTGTATTCCTTAAATTCTAGCATATCTTATAAAAGTTTGGTACTACAGACTATAGTAATATTAGTGTCCTAACCCCATGGCTATTTGATTACTTTGTGATTGTGACCGAATTATAAATTATATATTTATAAATATCAAATATATTTATATATTTAACTTGAAATTCTTAGTTTATATGGGAATATGTAGGAATTAATATTATTTGGTGATAGATAATCTTTCAGGAAGAAAGAACAGCATCCTTTATAAAAGTCCTCAGTAAAAAATAAGAAAAAGGGGCTGGGGTTGTGGCTCAGTGGAGAGCACTTGCCTAGCATGTGTGAGGCACTGGGTTCGATTCTCAGCACTGCATATAAATAAATAAAATAAAGGTATTGTTACAACTAAATATTTTTAAAAAGCATTTACAGGATTTTATTCATTCATTCATTTATTCATTCATTTTGGCGGGCTGGGAATTGAACTCAGGGACTCACACGTGCCAGGCAAATTATACATTGAATCTCATATTCAAGCTCCCCAGAACTTTTTTTTTTTTAAAGGAAATATTTACATTGACCACAAGAGTTATTGAGAAGTGAGCGAAATATCTATCCTCATGACATTTGTTATAGAAATGTTTTTCAAAAAATGCCAGACAATTAAGAGAAAATTTTGTACATCTGAAATCACCTAAAACTGGACTGCATGCACATAGCACTGAGTCTGATCCCCAGAACTGGGAAAAAAAAAAAAGAAGAAGAAAGGAAATAATTCAGAACTGGTCAACTGGCTTTTTCCCCCCTCAACAGTTCAGGGGTTTTGTTATTTATTTGTAGGTCAGTTTTACTTTTCTATTAACAGTTGATAAGCCTTCCTGGTCTTGGCAGATATAGGGAATTTTTTACAGTAGACCTAACTTTCTTTTTATTGTACTGGGGCTCGAATCCAGGATGCTTTACCACTGAGCTATACGCCCAGTTCTTTTTATTTTGTATTTTGAGCCAAGGGGCTCACCAAGTTGCTCAGAGTCTCCCTAAATTGCTGAGGATAGCCTCAAATTACTGTGATCCTCCTGCCTCAGCCGCCCAAATCACTGCTGTTACAGGCATGTACCACTATACCTGATTTCTAATTTTATTTCTAATAACTGTGTGCCAAGTGGAATCTGTGCTGGATGCTTTAATTAAGAATTCAGAAGAGATGCAGATGTTTTAATCTAATGCTCTTTTTCCTTAGGAACAAGATCATGGTGTTGGCCGGACTGGAACAGTCAATAGTGTTGGAAGTAATCAGTCTATTCCCAGTATGTCTATCAGTGCCAGCAGCCAAAGCAGTAGTGTTAATAGTCTTCCAGATGCCTCAGATGATAAAAGTGAACTAGACATGATGGAGGGAGACCATACGGTGATGTCCAACAGTTCTGTCATCCATTTAAAACCTGTGAGTATTTGGATTTCAGTGAAAAATTTCAACATTAGTGAATAATTTTTATCTGATTAGTTTAAGTAAAGGAAGTTTTCTTTTAAGTTTCAAAAGAATGAAACATATTTTAAAATAGCAGTAGTCTTGTTAATTCCTAATCTGTTAACTGCATTTAGAAAACTAAATGTTTTGAGAATATAAGAATTTTTCACAGAACCAAAAAAATCTTAGAAGAAAAAATATAAAATATTATGTACTATATTATTTGAAGTTCTTACATGGAAAATAAAAATTAAAGAATAGGAAAGATGTGCATGAAATTTATGATAATGATTGCTGTTGAAGAATGAAGGAGAGTTGGAATGAGTGAAAATCAAAAGTGACTTTTACATTTTTCATAATTGTATCTTTAAAATAAGACTAATTGTAGAAAATTATAAATTTAGGGTTTAGGAAATGTAGGTGCAGCCTTATTGCCTTATTCTTTGTAATTCTTTTTTTTTTGTGGGGGTGGATACTAAGGATGGAACTCGGGGACACTTGACCACTGAGCCACATTTCTAGCCCTATTTTGTATTTTATTTAGAGACAGGGTCTCACTGAGTTACTTAGCACCTTGCTTTTGCTGAGGCTGGCTTTGAACTTGTGATCCTCCTGCCTCCGCCTCCCAAGCAGTTGGGATTACAGGCATTGCAATTCTTTGCAATTTTGAGTGTAAGTTTTTAAATTTTCTCAAAAATTTTGGAAAAGTCAGATTATTCTTCTTAGCAACTTGTAGGACTGTTTTCTTTTTTACTTCATGTCTTACAGTATTTTAAAAGTTATGGGGCTGGGATTGTGGCTCAGTGGTAGAGTGCTCGCCTAGCACATGCGAGGCCCTGGGTTTCATCCTCAGCACCACATAAAAATAAAATAAGCATATTGTGTCCAACTACAACTAAAAAATAAATATTTACAATAAAAATAAAAGTTATTAGGTACAGTGCCAAAAGGAAAAAACCAAATGTCCATCAACAGATGAATGAATAAACAAATTGTGCTGTACAGAATATTATTCGTTTAGAAAAAAATGAAATTCTGAAACATGCTACTCTGTGGATAAATGTCAACATCATGCCAAAGGCTGGGCATGGTGGCGCATGTCCGTAGTCCTGCCTGGCTCAGGAGGCCAAAGCAGGAGGATTGCAAGTTCAAACTCATCCTCAGCAACTTATTGAAGCCCCAAGCAACTTACTGAGACCCTCTCTCAAAATCAAAAAAATAAAAGCACCTGAGTATAGCTCTTAACTGATTTCTTCAGTGGTTAAGTGTCCCTGGGTTCAATCCTCAGTACCCATCCCATCCTGCCCCCTGAAAAAAGAGAAAAAAAAATATGCTAAGGGACATAAGCCAGACAGAAAAGGACAAATACTATATAATTAAACTTGAATGAAATACATGTCTATAATAGGCAAATTCATGGGGATATTTAGAGGTTACCATGGGATGAATGGAAGGTGAAATGCAAGCTGTTGCTAATGGATGGAGTCTCTGTTTGGGGTGGTGAAAAAGTTTTGGAAATAGTGGTGATGGGTACACAACATGAAAATGTAGTTAATCTGGGTTAAAAAGGCAAGTTTTTTGTTAGACATTTTTTAACACATACATGAAAGCTACTAAGAATGATGGTTATGCAGTAGTAGTATTCAGGGAAACTTCCATTTAATTTTCATATTCGTAGGCAATGGAATCAATCATAAGATTATTTCTGTAAGTAGATGGTTGTTACTTAACTGACTTCTTCAGTTAATGAATGGAAGTTTATAAGGAACAGTATCAGTTCTTTAATATTTAAAACCATTTTTTAATTGCTTGTTTTGTACAGAAGGCAAAAATATTTGTACAGAAGGCAAAGGTAGTTTTAAGCTGTATTGCTTCTAAAATCCAAAAGCCTTTATGTCATTAATTTTTATTACTATTAAAGTATTAGCTACATGTTTCATTATGTTTGTTTTTAAGTGACATTAAAACTTTTCAGTTTTACTTGTAATATGTAGGTTATAAGCCAACCATGTACATTTCCTTATCCTAATCTGTTTTTTTTTTTGGTACGAGGGATTTAACTCAGGATCACTCAGCCACTGAGCCACATCCCCACCCCTGTTTTGTATTTTATTTAGAGACAGAGTCTCACTGAATTGCTTAGCCCCTCACCATTGCTGAGGCTGGCTTTGAACTTGCAATCATGTTGTTTCAGCCTCTTGAGCTACTGGGATTACAGGTGGGCGCCACCACGCTCTGTTCATTATCCTGAATCTGTATATTACTTCATACACTGTGGAAACAATTTCTCCTAATTCTAGTTGTGTTAAAGATAAAATGACAGCATTCTCATTTAATTTTTTTTAACCTTTATTTTATTTATTCATTTTATGTGGTGCTGAGGAATGAACCCAGCACCTTGCACATTCTAGGCGAGTACTCTACCACTGAGCCACAACCACAACCCATCATTTTCTTAAAATAGATTTTTTAGTTGTTGATGGGCCTTTATTTAATTAATTTATTTATATGTAGTACCTCACATATGATCGCCACTGAGCCACAACTCCAGCCCTTATTTTTTTGTTTTTGATTTCTAAAATTATTATTAGATTTATTGATCTAGTTGACTTTGAACTTTAATTTTCTTGAAGTTTCAAACAGTTTGTGTAGCTTACATGATATTGTCTCTTTCTTTGCTTAGGAAGAAGAAAATTACAGAGAAGAAGGAGATCCTAGAACAAGAGTATCAGATCCACAATCTCCTCCCCAAGTATCTCGCCACAAATCACATTATCGTAATCGAGAACACTTTGCAACCATAAGGACGGCATCACTGGTATGTACTTCCCCAGGCCCAGATGGAAATATAGTTTTTCATGTTGAACTTTGGACCCAAATATAAATATATCTTATTTTTTTGTACTGGAGTTTGTTTTTCAAAACTTTCATTCAACATTTAAATGCCTGTTATGAGAAGAATGTGTAAAGCACACTGAAACATGGTAAACTAACAGTGTCTTCAAGACATGCCCACAAATAAGTAATCTTTTGAATATATCAAATACTTAACATAATTACAAAGTACTAAATAGTTATTCAGATAACTTTTTATTAGTAACATAAAAGAAGCATTTATCAAACAAACTGTTGGAGCATTTAGAATTATTAGGTTTTTAGGGCTGGGGTGGTGGCTCAATGGTAGAGCGCTTGCCTGGCATGCGTGAGGCTCTGAGTTCGATCCTCTACACCACATAAAAATAAATAAACAAAATAAAGGTATTGTGTACAACTAAAAAATAAATATTTTTAAAAAAAGAAGGATTAGGTTTTACATACAGGGAGAGGAGAAATGGTATTTCCATGTAAGAATTGACAATAAGGTAACATGAGGGTAACCACTAAAAAGGTAATGTTTGGAAATTGCAAATAATCCTATTTGGTATGCTGTAATCCTAATTTCCCAAATAACAATAAATATAGATTTATTTGTTCATTACAAACATGTTATAGTGGGGCATTTAAAACTCTGTTCAGTTAGACACGTGGGACTAAGAACATAATAAAGGATGCTAGGAATTGAAAGAAATTACATTAATATATCATGTGAAAAGTAGGTTATTAGAGAATAAGACAGGGAAAAAAAGTTATTTGAGTCATCTAAATTGCTACATAATAAGCAGAATTACTGTATAATCAGATTTTATAAATCCTATGCCCATGAATCTGTATGGCATGTGGAGTCAGAAATGCAGTACCCCCTCCACATACATGCACTGTTATTCTGCAACATGAAAATAATGCTTTAAACAGAGCAAATGGCAGGGATTATTTATTTATTTATTTGTTTGTTTGTTTATTTATTGATGTCTCTTGGTAGATGTATAAAGCAGGTTGAGATCTGGGGAAAATCTCTTTGTGACATGGCATGTATTAAATGTTCTCAGGCAAGTCTGTATCTCAAATGTTGGCTTCCTCAAATTAATAAATAACATTTATAGATTTAACAAATCAAAAACCTGAAAAAGAGTTTTATATATTTGGCAGAGGGGAGTACCAGGGATCACTTAACCACTGAACCATACCTTCAGGGTCCCCTCCTTTTAATTTTTATTTTAATTTTTTAGTTGTTGATAGCCTTTCCTTCCTTCCTTCCTTCCTTCCTTCCTTCCTTCCTTCCCTCCTTCCCTCCTTCCCTCCTTCCTTCCTTATTTTTATATGTGGTGCTGAGAATTGAACCCAGTGCCTCACACATGCTAGGCAAGTGCGCTACCACTGAGCTACAGCCCCAGCCCCAGCCCTTTTTGCATTTTATTTAGAGACAGAGTCTCACCAGGTTGCTTAGGGCCTCTATAAGTTACTGAGACTGGCTTTGAACTCCTGATCCTCCTGCCTCAGTCTCCTGAGCAGCTGGGATTATAGGCGTGTGCCTCTATGCCTGGCAAGAGTTATATTCTTGAACCTAGTATTTCCACATATTGTAAATAAAATATTCAGAGAGTATGTAGCTTTTTGCACAAATAAACATTGCTGTGTTATATTTTATGAGTACTTTGCCTTCTTTTGTTTTGAATTTTTCTTCATATAATAAAATGTACAGATCTTACGTAGTCAATTTGAGGAATATTTAAATTGATATACACCTAAGTTAACCATTACATAAAACAAGAGATGTCAAATTTCCTTCATCTTACAAAGTTATTTTTATACTCCTTTTTAGTTAATTTCTCATTTCCGTGAGTATCACCTTTTGTTTCATAATATGTTTTGAATGTTTGGGATTTTATATGAGTGGAATAACATAGAATAATGAATGCATGTTATTGAATAACATGTTATTGTGTTCAACAATGTTAATTTTTTTCTCTAGAAAACCTTTTCATTGTGTGAATATACCACCATTTAAAAAAATATTTTTATTAGTTATTGATGGATCCTTATTTATTTATTTGCTTATATGTGGTGCTGAGACTCATACATGCTAGTCAATTGCTCTACCACTGAGCCACAAACCCAGCCCCCTACCACCATTTGTTTATCTATTCTTTTCTTGATAAACTTTTAGTTTGTTTCTGTTTTGGAACTGTTATACATAAGATTGCTGTAAACATTTGTGACCAAGCCATGATGTGAACGTGATCTCTTTTTTTAAATTATAAGTTTTGGTGGTACCGGGGATTGAATCCTTTTTATTTTTTTATTTTGAGACCTCACTAAATTGTCCAAGCTGGCCTCGAATGTGGTTTTCTGCTTCAGAAATACAGGTGTGTGCCACCATGCCCAGCTGGTCTTTTAATTTTCGTTTGAGTAAATACCTAAGGGTAGAATTGTCAAGTTCTAGGGTATATGTTTCTTTAATTTTATAAGAAACTTTGTCAGTTTTCAAAAGTGACTGTAGCATTTCACATGCCAATTAGCAATGTATAAGCATTCTAGTTGGAGTCTGAGGCAGGAAGATCACATTTGAAGCCAGCCTGGGCAACTTAGTGAGTTGTCTCAAAATAAGATAAAATGGGCTGGAAATATAATTCAGTAGTAGAGTGCTTCCTTAGCATGCTTAAGGTCCTATGTTCAATCCCCAGTACCACCAAAAAATAAACAAAACAAAAACCAAATCACTGAAAACATCTGGTAAATTAAATACAAGTGTTGGTGAAGATGCAGAGAAAAGGGAACTCTTGTACATTATTGATGGGAATGTAAAACAGTTTAGGAGTTCCTCAAAAAAATTTAACAGTAAGTGAGTGGCAGGAATGATAGCTTGTTCCTGTACTTCCAGAGACTCTGGAGGCTGTGGCAGGAGGATCACAACTTCAAGGCTAGCTTCAGCAACTTAGTGAGACCCTATCTCAAACTAAAACGTGCTAGGTATGTGATTCAGTAGTTCAGTGCCCCTGGGTTCAATCCCCAGTTAAAAAAAAAAAAAAGAAACAGAAAGAAAGAAAACTAACAATAGAGCCAGGCATGGTGGCACACACCTGCAATCAGAGCTTTTTGGAGGCTGAGGCAGAAGGATACCAAATTCATGTCCAGCCTGGGCAACTTGGTGAGACCCTGTGTCAAAAAATAAAGTAGTAAAAAGTGCTAGGGATTTAGCTTAGTAATAGAGCACTTTGGGTTCAATACCCAATACCACCAAAATTAAATATATAAAAAACTAACAATAAGAACTACCATATGATCCAGTACTCCCATTCCTGAGCACATAACCGGAGGAACTGAAATTAGTATGCCAAAGGAATATCTATACCCTTGAGTATATTGTAGTATTCACAAAAACCAAGATGTGGAATCACCCTAAGTATCTATCAATGTCTATCAATGAATAAAGAATGTGTTCTGGGGGCTGGGGAGGACGGATCATCATTTACAACAACATAGATAAATCTAGAATATGCTATGCTAAGTGAAACAGTCCCACTTACATGTAGAATCCAAAAAGGTTGAAGTCATAAAAGGGGCTAGGTAGGGGTGAGAGGGAGGGAATATGTAGAGTTGTTTGTGAAAGCACACACAGATTCAGATAGACAGGAAGACTAAGTTTTGAGATCTGTTGCACAACAGGGTGACTATAGTCAATAATGATATATTGTATGACTAAATTTCAAATGTCTCACTATGAAAAATGATTGGTAAATGAAGTGATGAATATGTTAATCAGCTTGATTTAATCATTCTATATTGTATATCTATGTCAAAACATCACATTGTACTCCATAAATGTGTACAATTATAATGTCAGTCAAACATAATTTTATAGGCTAGGAGTATAGTTTGGTGGTAAAACAAACCCTTAGATTGTAATAAAGCCATGGGGTTGATTCCCAGCGCTGCCAAAAAATAATACTAACCTTTATAAAAAACTGAAAACAGACAAGTTCATGTACATACATATTCATAGAGGCACTGTTCACAATAGCCAAAAGGAAAGGGTCAAATGTGTGTCAGTGGGTGAAAAACTAATTATGATATATTTACAATGAAATATTTTTCTGCTATAAGAAGAAATGAGGTAATGATACATTCAACAACATAAATGAACCTCAAAAACACAATGAAATATATTTAGACATGTATCACTTTCTTTATTTTTTTTTTTAATGTGGTGCTGAGGATCAAACCCAGTGCCTCACACATGTGAGGCAAATGCTGTACCACTGAGCCACAACCAAGCCTTACATCACATTCTTTTATACATACATACATATATATATATATATATATATATATATATATATATATATATATTTTTTTTTTTTTTTTTAGAGAAATAATTTTAATATTTATTTTTTAGTTTTCGGTAGACACAACATCTTTGCTTGTATGCAGTGTTGAGGATCGAACCCAGGACGCACACATGTCAGGCGAGCGCGCTACCGCTTGAGCCACATCCCCAGCGCATATCACATTCTTTAGTGAAATATTGAGAATAGGTAACATTGTTGAAACAGAAAGCAAATTGTTGGTTAGGTTGCTAAGCAGAAGAATGAGAAGTGCATGCCAGGTGTGGTGGTGCACACCTCTAATCCCAGCAGCTCAAGAGGCTGAGGCAGGAAGATTGCAAGTTCAAAGCCAGTCTCAGCAACTTGGCAGAGACCCTGTCTTAAAAGAATTAATAAAAAAGGTCTGGGGATGTGGCTCAGTGGTTAAATGCCCTGGGTTCAATCCCTGGTACCAAAAAAAAAAAAAAAAAGAAAAAGAAAAAAAAAAGTGAAGGAACTGTGAGTAGAATTTTCTTCTCAGGTGATACATGTTTTCTAAATAGATAAAGCGCATGTATTTAAAAAAAACACAGTGAATGGATTAAGTGTCACTGAATCTTTCAATGTAAAATGATTAATTTTAGGTTCTATGAACTTTATCTTAATTTAAAAATCGTATTTATATATTTTTTCTTTGTGATCATTGGTGTTTACATCCTGCCCAAGAAACGTGCTTACTTTCAGGGTCATGAAGGTATTTTATGATTTCTTCTGCTTTATTATTATAGATTTTGTAGTTAGATAAGAAATCATCTCAAAAATAAGAAAGAAAGATGTCATCCTCTTCACATTCGTTTTTATACATTAAGTGAGAGATGTGAGAGTTCACAGTTTTTTTTTTTTTTCTGTGTAAAGAAGCACTTCTTTTAGGGGCTGAGATTGTGGCTCAGTGGTGAAGCGCTTGTCTAGCACATACGAGGCCCTGGGTTCAATGCTCAGCACCACATAAAAATAAATAAATAAAGGTATTGTTTCCAACCATTTCCAATAAATAAAAAAATGTTTAAAAAAGACAAAAAAAAAAGAAGAAGAAGCAGCAGCAGCAGCACTTCTTTTAGCAGGATTTGTTAAAAGTGCTTTTTTTTTCCCTCTGAATTAACTTGAGTTTTTGGTAGAAAAATGTGTGGTCTGTTTCTAGATTTTTTGTTGTTGTCCTTGTTGAAAGGGAGTATTGTATGTTGCTAGTACCAGTGTCTTGATCATGGTGCTCTCATCCTTCTGCTTTGTTTTTTCTAAAGATTATTTTGGCATTGTAGGTCTTTTACATTCCCACATAAATTTTAGAACCTGTTTGTCTGTTTCTTTAAAAGACCTGCTGGAAATTTAATTGGAAACTGCAACATTGGGATCTCTTAAATTAATTACCTAGTTAATTAATAGTAGGATGGTCTAAATGCTTTTGAAAGAAAATGTTTTGCTTTCTTTTCTTTTTTCTCCATTGTTTGTATGTCTAGGTTACAAGGCAAATGCAAGAACATGAGCAGGACTCTGAGCTTAGAGAACAGATGTCTGGCTATAAGCGAATGAGACGGCAGCACCAAAAGCAACTGATGACTCTGGAAAATAAGCTAAAGGCTGAGATGGATGAACACCGCCTAAGATTAGACAAAGATCTTGAAACTCAGCGTAATAATTTTGCTGCAGAAATGGAGAAACTTATCAAGAAACATCAAGCTGCTATGGAAAAAGAGGTAGGTGGCTATTGAAGTATTATTAGTTTATTTTAATTTTAGCTTTTGTCTATCTCATAATTAACTGATATAGCATTTTAATATTGGGGTATAAACTGTTTTGTGAATTGATGATAGATCAGTCACCAAAAAAGATGGTTCATGTGTGTTTTTCTAATTTTGTGACTTAATATATGCATTTTGAGTATGAAAAATATTATGATATATTTTAATACAAGTACTAGATCTGGGAAATAATAGGCATGGGATCATTTCCTGATACTTGATAGCTTTATAGTATCCCATTGGATAAGTCATTCAACCATTTTAGTCTTTTGATACCCTGCTTATCTGAGGACTTTGGTAAATCTTATCAATAGTTGATTTAGCTCTCAAAAAATTATTCATGAGTCTCTACTTCTGTGTATTTTTAAGAAACATTTTTAAAATTTTTGTTGCATTCTATGTCAGAATACAAAGAATGTTTGAGATTATATATTGATTCAGATTCGTTTACGAATGAGTTTTCATTACTATATGGTACGGGTATATTTTCAGTATTCTAGTTGCTTTTTCCTGTAGTGTTTTTGGTGTCCAATCAGTTTCATTTTATTTTGCTAGTCACATTTATCAAGTAACATGTAAACTTCTTAGTAAAATCACATAATTTTATCAAAATATGTCCAAGTTGAACATAATGCATTGAAGCATTTTTATCATAGCTGCCCTGTTCTTCCCCACCAAAAAAGAAAAAAAACTGACCGTGTAGGGAAATTGGCAAAATAAATTATGGTATAAATAAATATTTGATTTTGAATTTTTTGGGGGGCGGTACTAGGGATTAAACTCAGGGGCATTTGGCCACTGAGCCACATCCCAGCCCTATTTTGTATTTTATTTAGAGACAGGGTCTCACTGAGTTCCTTAGTGCCTTGCTTTTGCTGAGTCTGGCTTTGAACTTGCAATCCTTCTGTCTCAGACTCCCAAGCATATGGGATTACAGGCGTGTGCCACCGCACCCAGCTTGACATTTTTTTTTTTGTTTTACTATTTTTTTAGTTGTCAATGAACCATTATTTTGTTTATTGATATCTGGTGCTGAGAATCACGCATGCTAGGCAAGTGCTCTGCCACTGAGCCACAACCCCAGCCCTTGAAATTTTTAATAAAAAAATTATAGATATTTTGAATACGGATAGGTGATGGGCAGTACTTTTAATAGCTTGTGAAGAGGTAGATGCTGACATATTAGAAAAGCAATTCATGAAACAGGATGTATAATGTGATTAAAATTTGTTTTAAATTTTTTGTCCTAGGGCTGGGGTTATGGCTCAGTGGTAGAGTGCTTGCCTAACACATGTGGGTCACTGGGTTCAATCCTTAGGATCACATAACAGTAAATAAATAAAATAAAGGTGTTCTGTTCATCTGCAACTAAAAAGTATTAAATTTTTTTTGTTGTTGTTCTAGGAAAAAATTAAAACATGTATGTACCAAAATGCTTACATTGGTTTATATTTGGGTGCTAAAACATGAGTTTTTTTTTTCTTTTTTCTTCTGTATTTCTAAAATGTTCTATAATTAATATGTATTACATATATACTAAAAAATGAAATAGTTTATAGGCCAGATATAGTGGTGCTCACCTGTAATCTCAGCAGCTAAGGCTGAGGCAGCGGGATCACAAGTTTAAAGCCAGCCTCATCAATTTAGACCCTATCACAAAATTTAAAAAGGGCTGGGGGTGTGGCTCAGTAGTTAAGTGCCCCTGGGTTCAATCCCTGGTGCCCCACCCCCACAAAAAAGAGTTGCAAAAATAAAATAGTATGATATCTAGTATTTAACATTTTTATAGTATTTAATATACAAAATAAAGATCAATATTTAGCTAGGCACAGTGGCACATTCCTGTAATCCTAGAGACTCGGGATTGAGGAAAACATTTGTTTGTTTTGTTTTATTGAAGGGAGGATGTATTCCTGTTAAATGAAACCATTTTAGCCCAATAAGAGATTGATATTTCATTTATTTATTGCAGTGCTGGTGATCTAACTTGGGGCCTTGCCAAGCGTGCTAGGCAAGTACTCTACCAATGAGTTACATCACTGGTCTATCCCAGTATTTTAAAATGAATTCCAAATTAGTGATTCTTTGAAGTTTAAATGATAAGGATGCTGAAAAACACTTTATAATTTGGTCAGGGTTTTTTGTTTTTGTTTTTGTTTTGTACCAAGGATTGGACCCCGGGTGTTTAACCACTCAGCCACATCCCCAGCCCTTTTTAAATTTTTTAAATTTTTGAGACAGTGTCTCACTAAGTTGCTTAAGGCCTCATTAAATTGCTGAGATTGGGTTCAAACTTGTGATCCTTGTGCCTCAGCCTCCCAAGCTCCTGTTGATTACAGGGTGGACCACCAGGCCCACTTGGTTGGGTATTTTATTTTGGTGTTGTTTCTACTGATTTTTGTCCTTAAGAAATAAGTATCTTTAGTGATGTATGTTAAACTGCTGCTTTTAACCTATCTGCTTTAAATCTATCTACTTAACTAATTTGATTCATTTTAAAACTTTCATGTAGGCTAAAGTGATGGCCAATGAGGAGAAAAAATTTCAGCAACATATTCAGGCCCAACAGAAGAAAGAACTGAATAGCTTTTTGGAGTCCCAGAAAAGAGAATATAAACTTCGAAAAGAACAGCTTAAAGAGGTACTTATTTTGTACAAATTTTGTGTCAGTTCCTGCTTATTAATTATATTCAATGGTTCTCACTCATAAAGCGTGTAGGGTAAAATTTTCTTCTGTTAGCTGTGACCATTAAATGTGTATCAGCTTATCCAAAGATATTGATTATAATTCATTACCCTTAACTGCTTGAGTTTTCTGGTTCAAGAGGATCTTAAAAAGAACCTTTCCTGAAAAATGTAAATTATTTCACTTATAATAGCTTTCCTAAGTGCCTATTAATTAACTGACTCATTAGAAATAAAAATACCTGAGAAAAATAAACACTGCAAGATCATATCTTAAGGGGGCTGGGGTGTAGCTCAGTGTGTAGCTCAGTGGTTAAGTGCTTGCCTCACATGTGTGAGGCGCTGGGTTTGATCCTCAGCACATAAAAAAATAAAAATTAGGAAAAAATTTTAAAAAGATCACATCTTAAAATTGGACATTTTAACTACATCCCCAGCCCTTTTAAATTTTTATTTTGCAACGAGTATTGTTAAGTTGCTAAGGGCCTTGCTAAATTGCTGAGGCTGGCCTTGAACTTGGATCCTCCTGCCTCACCCTCCCAGGTCACCTATGATTACAGGCATATACCACCACCATATATGGCATCACTCTCACAAACTGCTCATTTATATGCTTTTTATTTGTATTTATTCAAATATCTTATGAACTAAACTTGTAAAGAATTGATCTCTTTATAGAGATCTTTATAGCCAGGCTTGGGTAGCACATGCCTGTAATCCCAGCAAATTGGGAGCCGGAGTCAGGAGGATCTAAAATTTGAGGCCCTAAGCAACTTAGTGAGATCCTGTCTCAAAATAAATGAATGAGGAGCTTGGGATGTGGCTCAGTGGTAGAGCACTTGCCTAGCATGTGTGAGGCACTGGGTTCAATTCTCAGTACCACATAGAATAAGTGAATAAAATAAAAGTATTGTGTCCATCTATAACTAAAAAAAAAAAATTAAAAAAATAAATAAATTTTAAAAATAAAAGAATGAGAAAATGGCTGGGGATGTAACTCAGTGGTAAAAACTCCCCTGGGTTCAATCTACAGTACCCCCAACACCCCCCAAAAAGTAGTGATTTCTGAAAAGAAAATACAGATTATTTGTCTCTGAAGAATCATACCTAGGAAAGATAGTTGATTTATATTTTATATAATGTTGATACTCTTTAGGATGAAAATATTATTAATTAGCATCCTAGGGTTTTCCTCTTTGAATATATCATTAGGGCTTTTTTCATTTTGCCCATTGTAAATGCATTTTCGTGGTAGTTTTTGAGATGATATTTAAGATGATATAGAAAGCATTTGTTTTGATTTGTTCAGTGGCTACTAATGCTGAAAATGAAGTAAAGTAAATTTCTGTTCTAATCACGGTTTTGCTGATTTTCCATTTACTTTCTAGTTCTTTTATACTAAGTTTATCTATAATTTTGTTGAAAACATAGTATCAAGAATGTAAATTGAGGACTAGGGTTATGGCTCAGTGGCAGAACACTTGCCTAGCATGTGTGAGGCGCTGAGTTCGATTCTCAGTACCACATATCAATAAATAAAATAAAAGTCATTGACAACTAAAAAATATTTTTTAAAAAAAGAATATAAATTGAGATGATATTTTACTTTGTTTTAGCCCTAATTTTAATTCCTATGTAATTTTTTTACCAGAAAACACTGCCTCTGTCTTCTAGGGAAAGCTTTAAGGAAGGATGTGTTTTACTTTATTAACCAATCATTGTGTCCTTTAAAGCTAGGAACCATCAAGATGTAACTGCGTAAAGCTAGAAAGTATGCGGGTTTTCTAGAATACATATATCTTTTTGTTGTTGTTGTTAAATATTTATTTTTTAGTTGTACAGAATACCTTTATTTTATTTATTTATTTATTCTTACGTGGTGCTGAGAATCGAACCCAGGGCCTTGCACATGCTAGGCGAGCGCTCTACTGCTGAGCCACAACCCCAGCCCCACATATATCTTTTTCTTGTCCTGTTTCATAAGTAACTCAAGAAAGAGGAAAATATTACCTGCTTTCTCCAGATCATTACCCTGTCTGATCATTAGAGAGAAAGCTATTAAATACTTCTATTTAAGTTTACCGTATACTAAGTGACGCATTCATACAGCTAATTATGTATCATGAACTGAGTTTTTTTTTTTTTTTTAATGTTGCCAGGAGCTGAATGAAAACCAGAGCACCCCTAAAAAAGAAAAACAAGAGTGGCTTTCAAAGCAGAAGGAGAATATACAACATTTCCAAGCAGAAGAAGAAGCTAACCTTCTTCGACGTCAGAGACAATACCTAGAGCTGGAATGCCGTCGCTTCAAGAGAAGAATGTTACTTGGACGGCATAACTTGGAGCAGGACCTTGTCAGGGAGGTGTGTGTGTGAATGATGTGAAAATAATAATCCTTTATCACCAGACTCTTTCCTGAATATATGCCAGTCACATCCCACTTTCAGAGCCTTTGTACTTATTTTTTTCTGTGCTTGAGTCATTCTTCCCCAGATAATCACAGGACTTATTTTCTCTTTTCTTTGTTTTACTCAAATGTCACCTGCCCAGACTTGCCTTCCCTGATTACCAAATCTTTTTTCCTTTGAACAGTCCTTGTACTTTCCCCTCTTATGCACACACACACATACTTTGGGGGAAATGGAATCTGTTTCCCCTCACTAGAATTGAAGTTGTAAAAAATTTGCAGACTCTGTTCAGTTCTTTATATTATTATCAGTCTGGCCCATAGTAGGCATTCAATAAACAACTTAAATAATATATGAATAAGAGAAGTATTATTTTTAAATATGGGGATTAATTGGTCAATCTTTGCCTCTGATTTGAAATGGATACTATTAATGTTGCCATTTAAGATTTTTTATAATCATTTTAGCTATTAATTGGGCAAATAATGTAGAAACTTATGCCAGTAAAAACAGTTGTCCTCATGATCAGGACCTGTTAACATAAATAAATTTATTTCTGGGAGTGGATTAAAAGCTTCAAATGTAGCATAATTTTGCAGATACTCTAATAATCAAAGCAATGTTAATAAAACGTATCCGTGAGATAAAAGAAAAACTTAAAAAGAGATAATATCTAGTCTTGGTAGTAGCATGGATTATTGGACACTCTTAGTAAGAGTATCAGTTACTACTGCCCTTTTGGAGCATAGTTTAGCAGTAGTATTTCGGTTTTTGTTTTTAGGAGGTTTTGTTTATTTGTTTTTGTGATGCTGGGAATTGAACCCAGGACCTCATGCATGACCAGCAAGCATTCTACAACTGAACCACATCCCTAGCCACTAGCCCTGGCTTTTAAAATACATGTATGTATGCTTTTATCTACTTCTTGAGTTCTTGTCCTCCAAAACAAAAACATGATTATATGATATGTTATATATAGATGTTTATTGAAACAGTTAAAAATCCAAAAATGGAAACAATGTAGTTATCCAGTCATATAGGAATAGTTGTGGGGGGGGAAATGCTATCACAAAAGCCGGGTGTGGTTAGCTCATGCCTGCAATCCCAGCGGCTCGGGAGGCTAAAGGCAGGAGAATCACAAGTTCAAATCCACCTTCAGTAACTTTGAGGCACTAAACAATTCAGTGAGACCCTGTGTCTAAATTAAAATATAAAATAGGTCTGGGGATGTGGCTCAATGGTTGAGTGCCCCTGAGTTCAATCCCTGTGGGAGACCAACCTTACACGTGACTGAGTCACACATCCCTGGCTGGGTGCTGAGGTGCTCAGTCACAGCGCAAGGGCAAGGGGTTATATTACAAAGGAACAGGTGAGTGTAGCTTCACCCATGGGGCTGTAGCAAGACACACCCATGCACGAGACACCACCCACATTTCTGTGACTGAGCACCTCAGCACCCAGCCAGGGAGTGTGACTCAGTCACGTGTAAGGTTGGTCTCCCACAAATCCCCAGTACTAAAAAATAAAATGGTATCAACAAAGCAGTATTTGAGCCAGTAATGGCAGCACATACCTGCAATCCCAGCTACTCAGGAGGCCAAGGCAGGAGTTCCAGGACAGCCTGGACAACTTAGTGATATCCTGTCTCAGAATAAAAAACTAAAATGGCTGGAGTTACAGTTCAGTGTTAAAATGCCTCTGGGTTCAATATCCAGTACCAAAAAAGGTGGGGGCGGGGCGGGGGCAGTAGCTTTCAGTGAAACTTTTAAAAAGTTTTTAACTACTGATCTTATCTGGAGGTAGATATATATTACACTGGTAAGTGAAAAGAGCAAGTTAAACATGCCTGAAATGTATATTATTGAAAATATATTTTTTAAATAATGAATATGTCACAAATAAAAAGAGAAAAGATGAGAAGCATATGCACCAAACTCTTGGCTTTCTGGGGAGAGGGTTTGCAGGAACTAAGGGAGGGTGAGTATGACTTTTACATAATGTGTATGTGTGCACTGGTTCTTTTTGATCTTAAAAAAAATTTTTGTTTTTAGAATTAACATTTATTGAACACCTTTGCTGGGTAGTATTCTGAGAACTTTTTATTTATGAACTTATTTCTTCCTCACATTAAATTTGTGAAACAAGACTGGGGGCGTGAGGGTTTTGTGTTTTACTATGTTCTTAGCATGCACAGGCCCTAAATTTTACCCCCAGTACCTCCAGAAATAAAAGAAATCACAAAACCCTAATATTTACTATGTAGCTATAATTGAAGCAGAGGTTTAATTGCATCGTTTTTTCCCCCCTTAGGATTTTGTTTTTTTCTGTCATTGTACAGCTGTAAATTATACCTTTGTCTTTTGTGTTATGGAATAGGAGTTAAACAAAAGACAGACTCAAAAGGACTTAGAGCATGCCATGTTACTACGACAGCATGAATCTATGCAAGAACTGGAGTTTCGCCACCTCAACACAATTCAGAAGATGCGCTGTGAGTTGATCAGATTGCAGCATCAAACTGAGCTCACTAATCAGCTGGAATATAATAAGCGAAGGGAACGAGAACTAAGGCGAAAGCATGTCATGGAAGTTCGACAACAGCCTAAGAGTTTGAAGGTATCTTTAGTGTAAGCTTCTTGACAAAGGGGAAAAAAGATAAAAGGCATCCATAGAAGCAGAAAAAAACTAAGACACATGTCTGGTCACTACGAAATTGAGCAGCCTTTTCGCTTTTTAGCATCTTCAGTGGGTTTCAGTGCTTGTCAACTCCAGATATTAGCTTATGTATTTCTCTTCAAAGTACAAACAAATGGCTAAAACTTTCTACTGTGGGAAGTACCAGGAAATAAAAACCAAGATTGTCATTTTAAATATATCCAGTATCCACTGGGTGCCTTGATGCATGCCTGTAATTTCATCAACTAAGGAGGCTGAGACAGGAGAATCACAGACTAAGACCAGCTTTAGCAATGTGGTGAGACCCTGCCTCATAAAAATAATATAAGTAGAAAAGACTGGGGATATAGCTTAGTGGTAAAGTACCCCTGGGTTCAGTCACTAGTACGAAAGTAAATACATGTACCCAGTGTCCTATGCTTGGATTATATTTCCCATTTGTCAACAGTCTGTTCACTTCTCTCTTTTGTCTCAAGTAATATAGTTTTAGAATATTTATTTGCTCTAAAGGTGATTTATATGAAATATAAAAATAAAGTATTTTTCTTTCTTCCCTTGTCTGTTCAGCTACCTTGTCTATTCCCTTTTACCAAATTTGTGACTTAACGGTTCACAATTCTAAGAAATTTTCAAATTTTGTAACTTGTAATAAACATAGAAAATTGAATCAAATGAATCTTGTGTGTGTGTGTGTGTGTGTGTGTGTGTGTGTGTGTGAGAGAGAGAGAGAGAGAGAGAGAGAGAGAGAGATACTGGGGATTGTACCCAGGGGCACTTAATCACTAAACCACATCCCCAGACCTTTGTATTTTTTGAGACAGGGTCTCACTAAGTTGTTTAGGGCCTCACTAAGTTGCTGAGGCTGGCTTTGAATTCTCAATCCTCTTTGCTCAGCTTCCCCAAACTGCTGGGATTACTTTAAAACATTCTTATTAATTGAGTTCATAGAATAGCCTGTGATTTAACATGTCTATTAAATTAATTATGGTTTTAAAGCCAGTAGCACCCAGAACTAAACCAAATTCAAAGTTTGTTTGTTTTTTCTAATTATACAATAAATCTGATATGACTAATTTCTTTGGGGCTTGAGTAAAGAATAATTGTTTGACTCTTTCTGTGTCCTGTTGTTAGAGCCTTTTTAATTTCAGAATTTATTAAAACCTAATATATTTTTTTCTTATATGCTACATAACAAATGAAGAGAAAATGTTTCACAGTTATAATCAGACTTTTAAATAGGATACTTCTATTTGATGACAAATGAGCCCAGGGTCTTACTCTAGGTGGCGGGGGGGGGGGGGGGGGAATCTCCATTTTCCTCTTTATTAAAGTTTATCTCTTCAAAGGTCAATTTGAACAATACATTATAGTTTCTAACACCAAGTCCTGTTTGTGTTTATTTAAGTTCAATGATTGCCTCTTCCAACCTTCTGTAAAACTTTTAAACTAGAGAAGGGGAGACTTCATATCTAGCTCGTATATATGTTGACTAAGATTTGTATGTTGGGAGGGTGTTTCTACGGAATGGGTGGGGTAAATACCTACTGCCTACTCTGCTGTTTCTTCAGTTGCCATCCAGGTGATCCTTTTTTGTCAGTGTTATGAGAGTAGAGATAATGTAATGTTTTTCTTGTTTTCACTTGAATCAAACATTGAGGGATGTAGTTTATTCTTGGTATAAAGCATTAATCTTATTCACATTGAAGTAAAAACTTTTAAGGAGGTTCCCCCCACCTTATTTGGCAGTGGTATGTAATGATTACAATTTTCTTTGCACAACAATAAACAAATTTTTTTAAATGTACTTTTATATTAGTTTTTTAAATATAGTTGTAGGTGGACAGCATGCCTTTATTTTGTTTTTTTAATGTGGTACTGAGGATCAAACCCAGTGCCTCACATATGCTAGGCAAGTCTCTGCCAGTGAGCTATAGCCCCAGCCAGTAAACAAATTTTTTTAGTTGGATGTGGTGGCACATTCCTGTGTTTCCAGCAACTCGGGAGTCTGAGGCAGGAGGGTTGCAAGTTGGAGGCCAGCCTCAACAATTTAGTGAGGTCCTAAGTAACTCTAGAGGCCGTGTCTCTCAAAATAAAAGCCCTGGTGTAGTGGAACACACCTGCTAAGGAGGCTGAGGCAGGAGGACCTCAAGTTCAAAGCCAGCCTCAGCAATGGTAAAGTGCTAAGCAAGTCAGTGAGACCCTCTCTCTAAATAAAATACAAAAACAGGGTTGGGGATATGGCTCAGTAGTCGAATACCCCTGAATTCAACCCCTGGTATGCCAAAATAAAAATAAAAAGGTAAATAAAAACAAGCTAGGATTGTGGCTCAGTGGTTAAGCATGCCTGGGTTAAATCCCCAATACGCACCTCCAAAAACAAGAGTAGACCATTACTAAGTATCTTTCTACTTAATTTATTCTCTTAAGATATCTAAAAGATAATTATAATAACATTATTAATATTAACCAGCTACTAATACAAACTTCTAGTCATCCTCAGGTTTGGTACATAGAATGGACAAAGGAAGTATGGTCTATTATAGACTGTGTAGTTAGAGTTGAGATTGACATTAAAAGAAATTGGAGGAAAGGTATTTTAGATAAAAAACAAAATAAAGGGCTGGGGCTGTAGTTCAGTGGCAGAGTACTTGCCTAGAATGTATGAGGCACTAGATCTGATCCTTAGCACCACATAAAAATAAACACATAAAATAAAAGCATTTTGTCTGTCTACAACTACCAAAAAAATAAAATAAAATAAAAAAAAACCCAACAGAATAAATATGCTTTATTTTCTGTCTCAGATATCTGATGAAAATTTGACTTGCTAATAAAGTGCTTTTATTACTCTTAATTCTTAAGAAATTTAGTTTTTGATTGTTTTATGTTTTGATTATGTTTTATTATGATTATACATAGTTTTTAAGTAATTTTATATTTACTCCTATCACTAAATTTACTAGTGAAATAATGAGTATTGCTTGAAGTCCTGTGATAAAATATTTGTTGTTGTTGTGAAAATGCATAGAATCCAATAGTTTGGCCAAACAGCCAAATGCAAAAAGTACCTGCAACCTTAGCATCTGACCTTTTTGGTTTTCCTCTTACTAGACTTTATTTGAGTATGCACAAGATATACCAAATGCAGTATGTTAAAACTTACATACATCCATCTTTTTTCTTCCCAGTCTAAAGAACTCCAAATAAAAAAGCAGTTTCAGGATACCTGCAAAATCCAAACCAGACAGTACAAAGCATTAAGAAATCACCTACTGGAGACTACACCAAAGAGTGAGCATAAAGCTGTTCTGAAAAGGCTCAAGGAGGAGCAGACCCGCAAGTTAGCCATCTTGGCTGAACAGTATGATCACAGCATTAATGAAATGCTCTCCACACAGGCTGTGAGTTTGCTTTATTTAGGCAAAACAAATTTAGTGCCTCTTTCCTTCTACCACTGAAGAAAATCCCAACAATTAAAATATTTGTTGAAAATGATAGCTCTTCTGAAGCTAGGGAAACAGTAGTAGTGATCCATATTCTTCCTTTTCTCAGCATTACTTGGAAATGTTGTGATCTGTATAGAATTCTCACTGAAACATTTAAGAGGTTCTATATCAGCTCCATTCAGGAACAGAGCCCAGTAGCTTTAGAAGATTGCAACAGGAGCTTTGGTATGCAAAAAGTAGTATTATATTGGAAATCCAAATGGTCACATTTGAGTGCAAATAAAATATATTGAAAATTTTTTTGTAAAGGGACAGATGATAAATATTTTAAGCTTTGCAGACCAGGAAGCATAGTTGAGGATATATGTGAGTACTTACATAACCATTTAAAGTATAATCATTTCCGAATATAAAAATCATACATAGCTGGGCATGATGATGCATTCCTATAATCCCGGTGGCTCAGGGGGCTGAGGCAGGAGCATTGCAAATTCAAAGCCAGCATCAACAACTTAGCAAGACCCTGTCTCAAAAAATAAAAAGGGCTAGGGATGTGGCTTAATGGCTAAGTGGCCCTTGGCTTCAATCCATGGTATCCCCCAAACATCATTCATAACTTGAGGGCTGTAAAGCAGCCACCTATATAGTTGATTGTCCTTTGTTGTATAGTTATTTCCACTAGGGAGGAAGAAATTGAATTTTATATTACCAAATCAGATTCTAGGTTTTTCATAAGAAAAATGTAGTTATTCAACCACCCTTCAAATAGCTTATGATAGCTTTATCTTCATAATGCCATCATTGGTTATTGTGCCTTTCTTTATCAGATATGTTTACTCCTGGACACATGAGAAAACAATTACATAGCATACGAAAGAGTAGTCTGTTTTCTATCACTCCTTCTCCTTTCCATAAGTCATGAATAGATAACTCACAGTGGGATATATCTGTTTTCTTTTGCTTTCAGCTGCGTTTGGATGAAGCACAGGAAGCAGAGTGCCAGGTTTTGAAGATGCAGCTGCAGCAGGAACTGGAGCTGTTGAATGCATATCAGAGCAAAATCAAGATGCAGGCTGAGGCACAACATGATCGAGAGCTTCGGGAGCTTGAACAGAGGGTCTCCCTCCGCAGGGCACTCTTAGAACAAAAGGTATAAATAATAGAAGGAAGATAATTATCCTAGTATGTGCTTTTATCAAAAACATTTTATAAATATGTGCTTTATATTGACAGGTTACATTACATTTCTTTCATAATACCTTATGTCCTTAATTCTAGTTTGGTACAATTTTTTTTTTTTTTTGGTTGCTCTTGGTTTTTTTGTTTGTTTGTTTGTTTTTAGTTCTAGATGGACACAATACCTTTATTTTATTTGTTTATTTTTATGTGGTGCTGGGGATCGAACCCAGTGCCTCACACATGCTAGGCAAGTGTTCTACCACTGAGCTACAACCCTGAGCCCCTGGTACGGTTTTTGTTTTTACTTTTATTTAAAATTACTAATTCAGTAATGAACCTTATAAATAATGAGTTCTAAAAATCAAAGGATATAGTTTAGTAGTAGTTGTTAGAGAAAGAATTTGAGGTTGTGTGCAGTTAGTTGAATTGTGAGAGTAGCAGCTCTGGCTCCATGTTCCTCACTTCTTTTGTATACCTAGCTCTACCTAAGGAGGTTGGAGAGAGACTTGAATAGTGAAGAAAAAGAACTGCAGTAATTGCCTGGGAGAGGCAGGGACAAAGGATCAGGAATATGTACTTTACTCATACATCCTTGGCCTGGAACTATACAGATTGGTGGAAGATTACTGAGGGACAGAAGGTAAAACCAGTTCCACACAGGTGAAAAGTTAGGCTGAAAAATGTCACTTTCTGGTACACCTTTACTTTTTTCTGACTTTTTCTTTGTCAGATATATAGAGAATAGAACTAGAATCTCCAAATTCATTTTCATCCTTTAGGATACTAAGGAGTGTGTGTGTGTGTGTGTGTGTGTGTGTGTGTGTGTTGGGAAATTATAAGAAATGGTAGAATATCAGTTGTACCCAGGATTCAGAGTTATGTTCCAGAATTCTAAGTTCCCAGCAGCTGGTATAGTCTCAAATCTTTTGGGCACTGTTAATACCTGCCTATCAGTCCTCTTAAAGTTGTCACTGTTTGTAGATCATAGGCCTGTAGATTGTCCTCTATTTCCTGCAGCTCTTGTGATAAAAATAGAATACTTTATTAAATTAAAAAAATATATGTATTTTTTGTTAATGGTGATGGTACTAGGGATTGAATCTTAGGCCTCACTTAATGTGAGACATGTGCAATATCACTGAGCCACACTCTCACAGTCCCCTTAAATGTAACTCTTTTTAAAAACACACAAAAAAAGATGTTACTATTTCTCTTTTTGTTGGTTTTTGGTTGATTTTGGTTTTGAGACAGTCTCGCCATGTTGCTGAAACTGGCCTTGGAAACTCTGGGGGTTTTTTTGGTACTGGGGATTGAACCCAGGGGCGCTTTACCACTGAGCTATATTATCCCCAGTTTTTTTATTTTTTATTTTGAGACAGTGTTCACTAAGTTGCTTAGGACCTTGCTAAATTTGCTGAGGCTGGTCTCAAATTTGTGATCCTCCTGCCTCAGCCTCCCCTGGCTGTGTGTGGGATTATAGGTTTGTGCCACTGCTTCCAGCTTGGCCTTGAACTCTAGATTTCCCTGCCTCAGCCTCCCAAATAGCTGGGATTACAGGCTTGTACCACTAGCCCAGCCCCTTTCTTTCTTTTCTTTTTTTCTCTTAAATTTATTTTTCAACTGATAGGAAACGTTATAACATAAAAACTGTACAAGGATGTTACTGTTTCTCTGGCACAACTGTCTTTATTACCAGCTTTTTTGAGAGATGCATATTTCTAAAAAAAAAAAACTGTCAGGTTTCTACTTTCATATTTAAAATAATTATCACTTGAAGGAAAACTCCCTATGGTATTTTAGGAATGGTGGTATGGGAAAAATATTGGTACTGTTGTTAAGTATGGTTGTAATTTTAGCTCCACCTAGTGGTGTAGAGTTAAAGGTCAACTTGCATTTTTTCAGAAAGGTCTTATTTTAATACATGAAAAAATTCTTATTTTAGAAAAGTCTAATAAAGTGTGAGTATAATACCAATATCCATTGATGAATGTGCAGTGGCACTATTGTACATTATCAGTGCACATTGGGTAGCAATTTAGAGGTGTATATTGAGCCCACAAAATGTTAAGAATTTAAAACTTTGAGCATTCTAAGGAAGAAATAATAGTATAAGGAAAACAATAGGCAAATATGTTACTTGTAACATTTTGTAATAACTTAAAATAATCTAGCCATCTAAGGTAGAGTATAATTTAACTAATTAAATAAATATGACTAAGCTACTAATAAAATTCCACCCACCCACCCCAGTCCTGGGGATTACACCTAGGTCCTTGCACCTCTTGCACATGCTAATAAGCACTTGCTTTGTCACTGAGCTATATCCCTAGTACCACAAATAAAATCTTACTCAGTCATTTAAATAAGGCCTTCAGGAAAGTATTAACATAGAACTGGGCCCAGTGGCATATGCCTGTAATCCCAGCAGCTCATGACGCTGAGGCAGAAGAATCACAAGTTCAAAGCCAACCTCAGCAACTTAGTGAGGCCCTGAGCACCTTAGCAAGACCTTGTCTTTAAATAAAATATAAAAAGAGTTGGGGGTGTAGTACAGTGATTAAGCACTCCTGAGTCCAATCCCTGGTACCAAAAGAAAAAAGAGTTAACATGGGAAAATGCTTGTGGTAATTGAATAAAGTAGAAAAAGGCAAATTGTACTTAAATTGAAGTAGTGTTGTTAGTGGCTATATTAATGTTAGACTTATTGGGGGGGGGGGGCGGTACTGGGGATTGAACTCAGGAGCACTTGACCTCTGAGCCACATTGCCAGCCCTATTTTGTATTTTATTTAGAGACAGGGTCTCACTGAGTTGCTAAGTGTCACGCCTTGCCTGCAGCTGACTTTGAACTGTGATCCTCCTGTCTCAGCTTTCCATTAGGATTACAAGGCCTGTGCCACCTTGCCCAGCTGATTGTTTTTTTTTTTTTTAATGTGGTTTAAAATACATAAGATGCTTTAGTATTTAAAAGAATAAAAGAACAAAAGGATGATAAATCTATAGTGCTTTGAGATGTTACTTGGTTTGTGGGGCTGTTTACATTTCAAGTGAAGTACATGATTTCATGGCAGTCTGAGGTCAGTTGACATTCACCAAGACTATGAATCCTATCTACAAAAACTGAAAAATATGGGTTGAAGTTATTGCTTAGCAGTAGACTGTGTAAGATAGCTTTCAAAAGGCTCTGAGTTTAATCTCCAGCACCAAAAAGCCCCCCAGAGTGAATGTTAATGGTCCCTAGAGTGAATGTTAATGAATGTAGTAATTCTGTGTTTGAAGACTACTTTAAGCTTCAAGTGAACAAAAAATTGTTTCTTTAGGTTGAGATACTAAAAACAGAGACTGGGTTATATGTGAAATCTTTTTTTGAGGGGGGGGGGGGTACCAGGGATTGAATTTAGGGCACTTGACCCCTGAGCCACATCCCCAGCCCTGTTTTGTATTTTATTTAGAGACAGGGTCTCACTGAATTGCCTAGTGCCTCGAAGTTGCTGAGGCTGACTTTGAACCTGAGAACCTCCTGCCTCAGCCCCCTGAGCTGCTAGGATTACGGGCATGCGTCACCGCACCCAGCCAGTATATATAAAATCTATTTTCAATTTTTCTCATCCTTCATTTACATTGTTTTTGGCTTAATTAACAACATAATTATAAATGTTAAATTCCATGTGAATTTTACACATGAATAAAAAGTAGTAGTATTTCCAAAGTATAGTTTTTTTTGTTTTTTTGGTACCAGGTATTTAACCCAGGGGCATTTAACCACTGAGCCATGTCCCCTGCCCCACCCTTCCTTTAGTTTTTGTTTTGAGATAGGGTTTTGCTAAATTGCCCCTCCTTTAATTTTTTCATTTTGAGATAGGGTCTTGCTAAATTGCTGAGCCTGGCCTTGAACTTGCAGTCCTCTTGACTCAGCCTCCTGAGTTGCTGGGAATTATAGACACGTACAACCATGCCTTGCTAGATGGCCTTTTATTATTATTATTATCTCATTTAATTTTCTCCCAATATTTTATTTAGTATCAACATCTTAGTTGATAATGTTTAAGTAAGAATTAATAATTGGAATATCTTACAAGACCTTTCTTTTTGAAAATGAAAATATTCACACAAAAAGATCATAATTGGTTTCTAAGAAGATAGGTTGGGAAAGCCTCTCAGAAGTTTAATTATGGTAACTACCTGCTTAGGAAAACCACTTATCTAGTTTGTAGTAATAAAATAACATGTTTTAAAAGGAATAATGAGTAACCTGTCACAAATCTTAGATTTGAATTTTATTTAGTTGAAAAAAATTCTAGAATATTCAAGACCCTAGGTTGATCCCCACTCAGCATTGCCAACAAAAAGAAAAAAGAAAAAAAGGTATGACAAAACTTAGCAGCATAAAAAATTGAAGCAATGCTTACTGGGAAATATTGATAAGTATTAATTTGTTTATTTTTTCCTCCTTTTACATTTTGTATTGGTGCATTATAGTTATACATAATGATGGGATTTGTTGTTACATATTTGTACATGTACACAATATAACTGGGCCAGTATCACTCCCCAGCACTTCTTCCCTCTCCTCTATTCCCATGCCTTTCTTCTACTGATCTACCTTTGAATTTCATGAGATCCCTGCCCTCTCCACCCCTTCCTTGACCTGAATTTGGGTTATTTCCCTTAACATAATGGTCTCAATTTCATTTTTCTTTATGGCTCAGTAAAACTCTATTGTGTATGTATATCACATTTTCTCTATCCATTCATCTATTGATTTACACTTAGGCTGGTTTCACATAGTTTGGCTATTTTGAATTGTGCTGCTATAAACATGAATATGCCTGTATCACTATAGTATAATGATTTTAATTCTTGAGGATAAATACTGAGGAGTGATACAGCTGGGTCATATGGTGGTTCCATACCTAGTCTTTTTTTAAAATTTATTTTTATTCTACTTTGTTATATATGACAGCAGAATACATTACAATTCATATTACACATATAGAGCACAATTTTTCATATCTCTGGTTGTACATAAAGTATATTCACATCTTTCATGTATTCATACATGTACTTAGGATAATGATGTCGATCTCATTCCACTGTCTTTCTTTTACCCCCATGTCCCCCTCTTTTCCCCTTCCACGACTTTGCCCTATCTAGAGTTCGTCTAATCCTCCCATGTTCCCTCTCCCAACTCCACTATGAATCAGCCTCTTATATCAGAGAAAACATTCAGCATTTGGTTTTTTGGGACTGGACAACTTCTTAGCATTATATCCTCCACGTCCATTCATCAACCTGCAAATGTCATGATTTTATTCTCTTTTGTTGCTGAGTAATATTCCGTTGTGTATATATACCACATTCTCTTTATCCATTCATCTACTGAAGGACATATAGGTTGGTTCCACGGTTTAGCTGTTGTGAATTGTGCTGCTATAAACTTTGATGTGGCTGTGTCCCTGTAGTATGCTGTTTTTAAGTCCTTTGGGAATAGACTGAGGAGTGGGATAGCTGGGTCAAATGGTGTTCCATTCCCAGTTTTCCAAGGAATTTCCATACTGCTTTCCATAATGGTTGCACCAGTTTGCAGTCCCATCAGCAATATATGAGTGTGCCTTTTTCCCCACATCCTCACCAACACTTATTGTTTGTATTCTTTTTTTTTTTTTTTAAAGAGAGAGAGAGAGAGAGAGAATTTTAACATTTATTTTTTAGTTATTGGCGGACACAACATCTTTGTTTATATGTGGTGCTGAGGATCGAACCCGGGCTGCACGCATGCCAGGAGAGCGCGCTACCGCTTGAGCCACATCCCCAGTCCCTTGTTTGTATTCTTTTTTTTTTTTTAGAGAGAGAGGTGAGAGAGAGAGAGAGAGAGAGAGAGAGAGAATTTTTGATATTTATTTTTTAGTTATCGGCAGACACAACATCTTTGTTTGTATGTGGTGCTGAGGATCGAACCCGGGCCGCACGCATGCCAGGCAAGCGCGCTACCGCTTGAGCCACATCCCCAGCCCCCTTGTTTGTATTCTTAATAGCTGCCATTCTAACTGGAGTGAGATGAAATCTTAGATTAGTTTTGGTTTGCATTTCTCTAGTTGCTAGAGATGTTGAACATTTTTTCATATATTTGTTGATTGTGTATCATCTTCTGAGAAGTGTATTCAGTTCCTTGGCCCATTTATTGATTGGGTTATTTGGGGGTTTTTTGGTGTTTATCTTTTTGAGTTCTTTATATACTCTAAAGATTAGTGTTCTATTTAATTCATATCTAGTCTTTTGAGGAACCTCTATACTGATTTCCATAGTGCTTATACTAATTTACAATCATTTCAACAGTGTAAAAGTGTTCCCTTCTCCACATCCTCTTCAGAATTTATTATTGTTTGTTTTTGATGGCTGGTATTCTGACTGGTGTAAGATGAAATCTCAATATGGTTTTGATTTGCATTTCCCTAATTGCTAATGATTGGAACATTTTTTCATATATTTATTGGCCATTTGTATTTTTTCTTTTGAGAAATGTCATTTAATTCATTTACCCATTTATTAGTTGGGTTATTTGGGGAGGGAGTTATTGTTGCTTTGCATTCTTTATATATTCTGGATATTAATTTGGCAGAAGAATAGTAGCAAAGATTTTCTCCCATTCTGTAAGTTCTCTCTTCACATTCCTAATTATTTCCTTTGCTGTGCAGAAGCTTTTTAATTTGATGTCATCTCATTTATTAACACTTGGCATTACTTCCTGAGTGTTAGGAGTCCTACTGAAAGTTGTTGCCTGTGCCTTTATGCTGGAGTGTTGGCCCTACGTTTTCTTTTAGGACTTGCATAGTTTCTGGTCTAATTCCTATGTCTTTGATCCATTTTGCGTTGATTTTTGTGCAGGGTGAGAGATAAGAGTCTACTTTCATTCTTCTATGTATGGATAACCAGTTTTCCCAGCACCACTGGTTCAAAAGCCTGTCTTTTCTCGAGTGAATGTTTTTGGTATATTTGTTAAGGATCAGATGATTGTAGATATGTGGATTTGTCTCTGTGTTCTTCTACTCTGTTTCATTGGTTTTATTATTTTGTCATGAGTTCCCTTCAGATATATGTAGAAATTCAGATCATTTATATGCCTACCACATTCTCATCATTTATTATATCTTGAATTAAGATAAATATTTTAGTGAATGAATTTTTTACATTTTTATTTAAAAGAAAAACTGAATCCTTAAAGATGTGTAAATTTAATTCTGTATGAATTGGGTATTTTATAGAAATATTAAAATAATGGGAAAATTATTTTACAAATACTTGTATAGAAGTGGGGGGTACCAAGGTTGAACTGGGAAAAATAGTCTCTGAGCTACATCCCCAGTTCTACATGTTTTGTTAAACTTCGAAAATATTGAGAAGCATAAAAAGAACTTAAAATTTGTCCTTCATTCTACCACTGAGAAATTACCACATTTAACAATTTAATCTCTCTCAGAAGAAATCATGTTTAATCTGTATCCTCCTTCAACTTTCATATAAAATGCCTTTTTAAACCTATTTTATTAACATTTTTACACTTAGAATACAAATTTTTTTAAATTTACTTTTTTATTTTTTGTAGTTGTAAAATAGACAGAATGCCTTTATTTGTTTATTTTTATGTGGTTCTGAGGATCAAACCCAGTGCCTCACACATGCTAGGCAAGGTCTCTGCCACTGAACTATGGCCCCAACCCCTTTTTTATTTAAAAAAAAAAAAAAAATTGTTATATATGGACACAATACCTTTGTTTGTTTGTTTGTTTTATATGTGGTGCTGAGTATCGAACCCAGTGCCTCACACGTGCTACACAAGCACTCTACCACTGAGCCACAACCCCAGCCCTAGAATACAAATTCTTATTTATTTATTTATTAATTTTTTAGATTAATACAATATCTTTATTTTATTTTTATGTGGTTCTGAGGATCGAACCCAGTACCTCATGTGTGCTAGGCGAGTACTCTACCACTGAGCCACAATCCCAAATTTAAATTTAAATCCCAGTTTTAAATTCTTAAAACTCTTATTTTTACCTATTTATTTTTTTGGGGTACTGGAATTTTTTTGTTTCCCCTTTTTGAAACAGGGTCTCCCTAATTTGCCCAATCTTGCCTAAAATATATAGTCTTCTTGCTTTAGCCTCCTGAGTTGCTGGGATTGCAGATGTGTTTGCTACTGTGCCCAGCTTAATTCTTAAACTCTTCTTACTCCAGTGCATTCTGGCGTGTTTATACATTCCCAGATACCACTTATTATTTCTCCATGCCTTTCCACCTTTCCTGTGTTAAAAAATATGTTTTCCTGCCTTGTGCATCTGGTCAACTTCTATTGTTCCTTTAAAATCCAGTATATAAACCATCTTTTTTTGAGAAGATTTCTTTGCCCCTTAACACTTCCATATAATATAAATGATTTCATCCTATATCTATAAATCTCTTATGTGTTATTATATTCTATTGCAACCTTGTATGTGCTTTCTATGTAAAAGATGTGTATTTTTTAAAGGGCACTTTTATAAACTTGATGTATAAAAAACTAAACATTTGTTCAGCTAGATTTCTGTAGAGAACAATGACTATTGAAAATATGGATAGGACTTTGAAATCACATTAATTACAGTTAATAACCAAAATTCCATTGTTATATCTAACAAAATTAATAATAACTTTGTAGTTCATATCTAAATTTCCCCTATTATCTCAAAAAAGTCTCCCACCCCCTCAGTATTGGGGATTGGACCCTGAGGTGCTTTACCACTGAGCCACATCCCCAACCCTTTTTTAAATTTTGAGACAGGGTCTAAGTTGCTGAGGGCCTTGCTGAGACTGGCCTTGATACTGTGATCCTCCTGCCTTAGCCTCCCAAGTTGCTGAGGTTACACTGTGCAGGGCAAAACAATACTCTTTACAGTTGGTTTATTTGGATTGAAGCCCAAACAAGGTCCATACATTTGGCTAATTGCCTTTTAAGCTTTCTTTTCTATCAGTACCCTTTACCTTATTTTAATTATGAGTTGAATCATGCTCTATAGAAATGTCTAAATTCTGGGTTTGGCTGATTATATCATCATGGTGTCATTTATATTTTCCTCTCTTCTACTTGCTATTTTCTATAATATATTTTCTACAAACTGATAGTTAGATCCAGAAGCATGATTGTATTTAGGTTCAGTTTTTTTTCTTTCAGTTTTTTTTTCGAGGATTTTTCATAAGGGTTACTGTATACTTCCTTTTGCATTACATTAAGACATTTATAATGTGTTATCCCACTTTAAGGTAATATTAATATTAGTTGGTAGATTCAAGTCTTGTCAATCCAGTCATCCAATAAAAGTTCTCCTTCAACCTTTTTTTTTTTTTTTTTTTTTGGTACCAGGTATTGAACCCAAGGACACTTCACCACTGAGCCACACCCCCAGCCCTATTTATTTATTTATTTATTTTTTGAGATAGGGTCTTGCTAAGTTGCTTAGGGCCTCAACCTCCTAAGCCACTGAAATTACAGGCATGTAGCACCACACTCATCTTCCTTCAACTTTTAAAAACTGGACTTTATTATATATTTTTCTATATAAATTATTTACTTATTTATAATACTTTCCAATTTTCCATAATGAATTATGATGGTCACCCAGCCACTATTGATTTATTGTACATAGTCTCTTAACTTTTTATGAGATTATCATAGTTTTTTGTTTTTCATTTAAGGGTTGGTTCCATCTGGAATGTACCTTTGTATATGGCATAAAATGGGGTTCCATTTTTATTGCCCTCTAGATGGTTGGCCAGTTTTCCTGTATTATTTATTTTTGTCTTATCTCCATTGAATTAACTAATGCTTTGTTCTGCATATGGGTGTGTGTGTGTGTATGTGTGTGTGTGTGTGTGTGTGTGTGTGTGTGTCTGTGTCTGTCTGTGTCTGTTTTTGTCTCTCTCCCTCCCTCTCCCCCCTCCCCTCCCCCTCCCCCCCTCCCCCCCTCTCTTTCTATGTCTTGCTGGGGATTGAACTACTCAGGGCCTCATGAGTGTTAGCTGAGTTCTCTACCACTGAGTTATAGCCCTTTTCTGGCTTAAAAACCTAAGTAGGATCTGAATTCATTCTGATTCTGTTTCACCAATCTATTCCTACACCAATATTTATTTTATTTATTAGAGTGACATTTTGGTATCTGATAAAGCTGATTTCCTCTCACTCATTTGCATTTTCCAACAACTTCTTACCTGGTGGATTTAGCAACCATCCATGATAATTGTCTTAATTTATTATTTCAATAGAGGTTATTGCTTTTGTTTTTAAGAACTTGATTTTACATGTTTAGAAATAACAATTATGAATCATTTTATAGTACATCTTGAAATTATAAATATGTATCAATAAAATAGCTACTTTTAAGCTGAATACTTAATTGCTTTCTTAGATTTTTAAAAAATAAATTGCTTTATTTTTGCTTCCCTCTCCTAATACCCCAACAGATTGAAGAAGAAATGTTGGCTTTGCAGAATGAACGAACAGAACGAATACGGAGCCTGCTAGAGCGTCAAGCGAGAGAAATTGAAGCTTTTGACTCTGAAAGCATGAGACTAGGTTTTAGTAACATGGTCCTTTCTAACCTCTCCCCTGAGGCATTCAGCCACAGCTACCCGGGAGCTTCTGGTTGGTCTCACAATCCTACTGGGGGTCCAGGACCTCACTGGGGTCATCCCATGGGTGGCCCACCACAAGCTTGGGGCCATCCAATGCAAGGTGGACCCCAGCCATGGGGTCACCCCTCGGGTCCAATGCAAGGGGTACCCCGAGGTAGCAGTATGGGAGTCCGCAATAGCCCCCAGGCTCTGAGGCGGACAGCTTCTGGGGGACGGACGGAGCAGGGCATGAGCAGAAGCACGAGTGTCACTTCACAAATATCCAATGGGTCACACATGTCTTATACATAACTTAATAATTGAGAGTGGCAATTCCTCTGGAGCTGTCTGCCAAAAGAAACTGCCTACAGACATCGTCACAGCAGTCTCCTCACTTGGGTACTACAGTGTGGGAGCTGAGTGCATATGGTATATTTTATTCATTTTTGTAAAGCATTCTGTTTTGTGTTTACTAATTGGGACGTCATAGTATTTGGCTGCCGGGTTTTTTGTGTTACTGTGTGTGTGTGTTTTTTTTTTTTTTAACTTTTGGGCAAATTTTGAAAAGGGTAATTGATATTAAATATCTCATGCATGTGGTAAAAAGAAATTGGCTGGATAGAGGGGGTATTTTCTGAACACTGCAGAAATAAAATGCAGCAAAGTGGCTTGAGTCATCACTTGAGGGTATCCATATCCTAAGAGTTTTGAGAAGATCTAAAGTGTTCTTCGAGTTCTTATGAGCCACTGACAGCAGGCAGCCTATGCTGAAACAAGGTATTATTGGAACACACCTGCAACCCCCACCAAGGAATTTTTTTTGTTAAATTGGTTTGACTTCTCAGCCTGATTTGGAGTGAAAAAGCAGAAATCCACAAACACTAAGGGATTATATTGGTCATTTCAGATGGTAGAAAATAACTTACTTCTTTTTCTGAAAGCTTCATAAATTTGTCAATGATTTTTGTTCATTCAGTTGTGCCTTCTTTGTGTCACAGTAAGATGGGGTTGCTTAAAGAAATTACAAGTTGTGTGAGGAATGCATTAATAAACCTGTGAGCCTTCAAAGGGGTGAGACAGTTCCTAGAAAGTTCATCTGATAGGTATGTCCAGCAGCCTAGTAAGGAGAAGAAGCCTGTATATCCTGACATTTTGTTGCTTATACTGTGATATCTCATCCTAGCTAAGCTCTGTAAGTTTTAAGACCCCAAACAGTACTTTTACTTTGTGCAAAAACAAAGACATAGCCAATACAAATCAAATGCCAGAGGTATTTGAATGATGCCATATTTGCAAATTGCCATCTATTGGAATACTCATCACACTACATAGACAGAATTTGATTATTCCCTTTTGGCTTATGGGATTTCCTGTTTACAAGTAGACTAGTCGATTATTTAAATGTTTAGTTGCCATAGTGAACCAGGAGTCACTGAGCCAATGACTACCAGCTGCTGACTAATCCTCATCACCACTGTAGATTTTGCTGCATATGCAGGTCCTCTTATTTTTTAATTGCTGTTTTTGTTGCTGCAGTACTTTACAAACTTCTAGTTCATTGAGACTTAGTAATCATTTTGGATCATGTTAACATCACACAGTAGGAAACACCACTTCCAGAAGTCTCAAGCCTCAGAGCTGAAATACTACTGAAAAGGAACTAGGAGGTTTGCTAAATGAAAAAAAAAAAAAAAAAAAAAAAAAAAACCCAACAAATAAATAAATAAAAGTAAGTTATAGTGGTCAGGGAATCTCTTGACAAAAGCTAACTTTTTTTTTATTTTCGGGGAGTTGGGGGTCATGTTTTTTCTTTTGTTTAGTGTTTTGTTTTATTTTACAATGAAGGATCAACCCAATGTTGAAAGTCAGATGTTACTTGGTATTCCACTGCTTGTATGGAAGTTGAGTTGGAAGTGGGTGGGGAGCTGTGAATATGACTTGAAGAAAAAAAAAATGTCCTTTCTGTGACAGATCAGAGTTTCTTACAAGTTGATGTCCTGCCCGCTCCCCAGTTATCTTGAAAGACTTGCTGCTAACTCTGCATCCTGCTTTTCATGTAGTCAGAGGGCTCCAAGGTAGAACTCTACACGTCCCTCAAAATAAAACTCTTCACCTAGACCAAACTATTGACCAAATTGTAATATGTCACTAAAGTCTTGATTTTCTCAAATTTTAAATCTTCCCTGGGTATGTCAGTCCAGTCTCCAAGAATCCCCCCTTTAGGAATTTCTGACACTGATTTGAAGGTGAACAAGAAGAAAAATTAATATTTTTATATAAATCCTTTAAAAATCAAATCACAGTGGAATTCACACACACTTCTAGACAGTGCTTTAAGTAGCGCACTGATACATTGTCCTCTTCGCTGTGCTCCAGATCACCAGTTTTTAGATAAATATGTGTACTTGCTCCATCTACTGAAAAGGACTTTTAGTCTTGATGTTCTTTTTTCCATTCAGATATTATAAGGTCTTTCAAGCAAGCAGAGAAATCTTCCTGTTTGGAGGAAAATAATAAGAGCTTCAGAATTTAACAAAATGCCCCAAAATATAGAATACCTTTAAATGCACCCTTCTTAGATATGGCCCTTCTCTACTACTGCAGAGATAGAATAGGAAAGCAGATCAGATTTGCATACAAAATTCTTTTAAACCTAAAATACTACCAGTAATACATTTTAAAGTCCAGTTGTGAACTTCAAATAGTCAAATTGAGTCACTTAAGTTCATTGAAATCATATGTACTTTTATAAAAGTGTGATTGAATATTGACTCCCAAGTGTCTATCCTGAAGGGCTTTGTATGTAATTTAATTGTATGGCAACCAGTTTATATGTAGGTTATGACTATACCTGGATTATGCCATTAAACTAATCTTAATTAAAGTATGTAGTCTGCAAAAATGATTCAAATTGGTTCATTTATGTTTATGAGATCTAACTTGTGAGGAATCTCATACACGATAGGAATCATCACATAGTGAAACTGGTAACAGGAAAATTTGAACGGTTTTGATGAGCTATCCTAAGGAAAGAGCAAGCACTTTCTGAATCAGTGTGCAAATGTCAACATTTGATCAAATTAACACTACCTCCTCCCTGGTGTTGGTGTTCACTTATATATACATGTGCGTGCGTGTGCGTGTGTGTGTGTGTGTGTGTGTGTGTGTGTGTTTAAGAAAATTTTAAATATGGGAAATTTATGTAGCATATCAGAGGTTGTAAATGCTATATCTGGTATCCAGAGCCTGGCAGTGAAAGTCTTCTTGTGTTCACCTTCTCCATTTTTTGGGCTAGCATTTTAAAAATGCAAAGCCTCATATACCTTGAAACATTTTATTCCTAATTAGGTTCCCTCCCCTTTGCACATATTTTTTTCTCCCCTTTTAAACTCAACTCTAACCCCAAATTAGAGTATCTGAAAGCATTTTCATTATGTAGATAATGTTAGCTAAAAAATGTTTATATTTTTATTAAGAGCTGCCATTCTTTTGAGGCACATAGTCCTACATTTGAAATCATACCCACAGGTGTAATATGCTAAGTACCCTAAGTCAAGGAATTATTAAATTGAACTTCTTGGCATAGTCATTATGATTTTTGACTGGACATCATGTAAACATCATTCAAAACACTAAAAAACTGTCCTGGACACTCCCCTCCCACTTCCACCACTTTTTCCTCACTGCCTTTTCAAAAATTGAAAACTCTGTGTCTTTTTCAAACCATAAGGCAGACTTTCTGCTTCTGTAAGTACTAAATGTCTGGCATTTTAAACTTTTATAGAATTCATTGTGTTAGACACTGGAATAATACTGTTTATTTTCACCTGTGAAAAATGACTTTATTGTACTTGAAACACCTCCTTTGCATTTCTCCATTTGTGCCATTCACTAGTGGAAATAAATTGTATTATACCATGATCTACTGGCTTTTAAAAACTGTGTTAAATATGCACATTTTTGGTATAGCTATTATCATTTGTATGTATATATTGTATATACATATGAGTGTCTATATGTGTGTATAAATGGATGGATGTAACTCATACATGTACATTTCCATCAGGGCACTTAAGGTTCTGTTTGTTGTTGTTGTTGTTTCTGTTGTTTGTTTGCTTTTGTTATTTCAGTCCTCAGTTATGGCCAGAATGCATGTGTTTTAAAGAATGTGTACTCTGGGTTGATATTTATGAGAAGATGACAATTTGTGCAGTCTTCTCCTTTTTAATCCCCTCTTAGCACTTGTGTGAGTGGAGAGAAACTTAAGTAAAATATGGACCCATAAATTGCAATGCAGTAAAATTGTTCTGGGGAAAGGGCCAGCTAGTGTTTCTTTGAGTTTATGTTATGATACAATAAAAAGGTAAATGATGCAGAGAGAAATGAACTGTGAAAAGGAAGAACACTGGTGGTGATTCCTCTGCAAAGATGATAAAAAGAACCAATAAGTCACAGAGTCTTTATGTACTTTTTTGCATACATTTCTTAGTTGTGATACCATTGATCCTCTTCCTTTTTTTTAACCCCATTAATAGTAGCAGTTATATATTTTGTTGAGGATCAAAACAGCCAAAAAAGGAATTACTACGAAAGCATCTAAGGTACTCCTAAAGCATAAAATCAACAGGAAATGGCCACTGGGAGAGAAGGATATGGTGTGAGGGACTTTCTCCTTTTAGCTGCCTCTTCTTGCTTGCTAATAGTAAGTTCTTTGTGCACCTTCCACCCCTTCTGAGCCACGACTATTCAAGCAGAGATTTGGCCCAACACAGCACCCTTGGAGGTTTATACAGTTCTGCATTTTGTCGTATGCTCAAAATGTGAAGTGTCCTAGTGTGTATTCAGTCGGAAAATAATTTATTTAAGGTGTGTAAGTGTGAATCTCCTATAACGATGGAAGAAGAGATTCTCATTTTTTAGAGCCTTCTTTAAGGAATAAAGCCAGTATTTGGGCTGTCATCTTTGAGCTGCTTACCAAAATATAGATCATTATTGAAGAGAAATTCTCCATTTTGTTCTCCCCCATCAGACATGATACTATTCCCACCTAGGTATAGCATTGCCTTTTAAAAGGCACGTGCTCATTCTTAATTGTTAAGAACTGGAAATTTCCCATCCTCTGTAAAGGATGAAGAGTGTGCTGTTCATTTAGCATACTTGCCTTTTAAATGCAAGGACTACTGATTGAAGTCTGTTTTGCTGTGTCTGGTTATGTTAGCTGCACTTTTATGCAATCACTACAGTAGATCTGCATTGGAAATGACTATTAATTTGTAAAGAAGTAAGTTTTATTAAACACTGTCTAGAAAAAAGTGAAGCTGAGAACTCTTCCTCTTTTGTGCATTTGTATTTTCTACTGAGTTTTGGTAGCCCTCTTTAAAGTTGTATTGATTTTTTCCCCCTTCTTTGTTTATATTCAGATTTCCAAAATTTCACTTTTACAAGGAATAGAACCTATTTGGCCTAATGGTACTCTTCAGATCATAACAAATATATAAATTATGCACCTTATTTGCCTGTTGTGAGTTTCTTAAACTTGCACTTCCCACCCACCCGAAGATAGATATATTTTTTAAAAAAGAGGCAGAGAATTAAAACTAGGGAGACATGTGCTTTGTCACCATCACTGTTAATTGTTTCCCAGTGATCCAGACTTTTTGAAATTTCAGAGATTTGGGTGTGTGTGTCTATTTGTACTCTTTGTTTTTAATTATGCAAAGGGTTCTTCTTTAAGTAGAGAAAAAGGTTAATCTTCTCAAACTGAAGAATGCCCACTGGATAGTACTAATCTGAACATCTGTAGGTAGTTGTCATGAAAAAGTGAAGTAAGGGTGAGACTTCCGAATGAATGAAAAAGGGTATCTTGATGCCCAAGAATTCCCCTCAAAGTACGGGTAATTCAACCTGCACAGTTTCCTTTCATAGTTTTTAGCAATTGTGAGTGGAAAATCATGTAAGTAGCTGTAAATATGTAGCTAACAAATTGACCTAGTTTCTGTATTTTTTTTATTTTTTATTTTTTTGGTTTTGTACTAAAGTTATAGGTCTGTGCCAGCTAGAAAGGAGTTGCTGTCATTGCCAGTTGTGGTTCTAGCATCTAACCCTGAAACCATCCTAGGTGACATTTTTAGAATAAATGCTTAAATGTTGTTAAACCTGGGGGAAATGAAGCTTAATTATTGGTCAGGTTTGAAATCTTTTGAAATTTAAGTAATTTTATTTAATATAATGATTACATGTTCTCAATCATGAGTAAGGTAGGGAGCCTCCCTCCCCCAGTGGCCATGTTTACAGTGTGTCTTGTCTATAAAGTGCAAGTGTGTTAATGTTTATGTAAATTACACAGGTGATAACATTATGGTTTGGGACTGTTTACGGGCTCCTTAACTGAATTTTCAAATGAAACGAACTATACTTATTGCTGGCACATTCATCCCATTTCTGGAACACTTTTCCTATTTCCAGAATTACATATGTTCCTTAGACATTACCCCCACTTAACTTCCCTTTTTCTGATATGCCTTGTAGCCAAGGTATTAAAGACTGGTGAATATAGATGAGGGAAATGCATTTTTTAAAAAATCCATGAACCCTCGATTGTATGCTTTCAGTACTTGTGTTATGTTTCTATGGCAACTTTGAAGTCAGTGGTTTAGAAATGAGATACCAGTGTTAATGAAAAGTGTGTACTCTTTGCTTTTGCATGGCTTGGCTTAGTATCCAAGGTATATTAGAGCCACTTGAAAGCATGAAGACCAGTTATATGGGAATAGGTTTCTATCAGTGGCACATTTTTGCTTTTTCTTAGCCCTCAAATACATTGCCTAGGCATGAACATTATTGTTAGTATAAATTGCACATGGTCATGGAGTGAATTATGTAATTAAAAAGGATGCAGCTGCCAACTGTATGCAGTTCCTAGCTATTGTGACAGTTTGGCACATATCAAAATACCTAGGGGGTATTGGAACATTTCTAACCCTTTTGGGGAATGTTAAACAGGTATGTTTAGTTTATCAAAATGTTGGCTGCCCCTAGTATATTGCCAGACAGCTGTTATTTGGTGCCCATTCCAAATGTGCTGTTGTCCTTCCTTTGCATTTCACACTACCAGAGAAACCACCACCCTTTCTTCCTAGCACATTTTCTGCCTTTTATTCCACATAAAATGGGAATTGTGCCTACAAAGAGTGCCCCTCCAATTAATTGCACGAGTCCCAAAACAATCCAAGCCGGAGACACAAGGTGGGAAAACATTTCAAAAAACAAAAAAACAAGAAGTCCACTTGAGGCCAGTAATTTGTCTAACAAGGTCTTTTACCACATTATCTTGACACTTGATATATGAGCCTATTAGGAGTTACAAGTGGTTTCATAGAGTGAAATCCAACTGAAGAGGGATGTGTGGGGTTTCTATTAAGAGATAGTTATTTTGTTTTTACTTTACCTTTCCTTTTATGATCCTTCTTTGCCAGGTTAGAACAGGTTAATTCTCCTATTTTTTTTTTTAACTTTATAGGGAAATTTTTACAAAAGTGATGGTCTGATGTAAATAACATTTTAAAGTATAGTGCACATAACTTCCCCGGACTATTCAACCAGATTATTTGTAAATGCTTTAGAGTTTTTTAAATTAACACTTGTGTTGCTAAATCCTATTTATGTAAGTCTGCTAAAGTTTTTAACCCACTTAAAACCTTCAACATTTAAATAATGGATGGGTTACTATAAGCAATTTAGCTTTCAGAACCCCCTTGTTTTAGTATATGAAAAAGCCTAATGCACATTCATGAGGTTGGAGAGACTATGAGAAATATGTATAGTGTATATTTTAAAACAGCTTTGCTTGTATTGTGAAGATTTAAAAACAAACTTGAGATTTTTAACATAACTATTAACACAGTTTTAACATAAGTTATCCCACTGGGTTTAAGAGCATCTTGAATGTATAATCCTTTTTGTAACCCAGGTTGGTTTCTGCTTTTATCAGTCATTCAAACATTATTTATATTTTTAGTTTTATGTTCTCATTTCCCCTTGTTTTCCTTAAACAGCATGATTTTTTTTTTGCACATGTAGAAATTTTTAAAGAGAAAGAAATTAATACATCATTTTATCTGGATTTTCTTCACATCTCTCTTACTTTCTACTAACCCCTTCCTTAAAGGCCATATCACCCCATTTGCATTATTGGTGCAAATGCCAGGGTTGGTTTTTATTTTTATTTTTGCTATTTACCTAAAAAAAAAAAAAGAAAATGCTTCAGTCAATTGCCTTTTTATTTAAAAAAAAAAAAAAAAGAAAAGAAAGAAAAAGAAAAAAAGCTGTAACCTTATCATTTCTGAGTAGACCATTGAGAGATGAATGCACACCTGTCATAGCCCAGGACCAGCTTTGGTGGCTAAAAGGGAATGTTTTAACTAAGCAAGATGTTCTTTTCTAAAAGTGGTATCTATTATCCATTCTATTTCAGTTATTCCCACAAGTCAGGGGTCCAGATAAAATGAGGGTTATCAGCTAACTGATATGTTATCATTGAGGTTCATCAATGAATTTGTACATTTCTAGTTCCCTTTGGTGAAGGGAAAAAATGATGATTTTGCAAGACCTAGATTTTGGCTTGGTTTCTTGCCTCCTTTTTTGGCAGCCTTCATCTTCTCATCTCCCAAAGCCCTTGAGCCTGTAGGGTTTTCATAGTGGACAAAGGACTTGTGGTCTTTTAAAACTGGGACTGATTTTTTTGGTGAGAGTTTATTATGTTGAAAGTGTGGTGATGTTCTACCACTTTACCGATGACTAATTTTGAATATTCACAGTCCTCTCAATTTTTGGACCAAACAGATGCCCACAGTGGAGGCTTATCAAGGGTTGCAATGGAGAAGAAGCCTCTCCCTCACTGTCAGCACCAGCTGGTAAAGGTGACTGTACAGATGTGCATTTTCCTTTTGATAGAAATGGTCCACAGCACTAACTGGTAAGGCTTATTGTACAGTACATTGTCAGTATTCTTCTGGTTCAGCATACCTTATAGTTCATATATAACCTGTATTAATTGTATAGATTGTGCATTTAAAGCTGTTACCAAGTTGTCAGAACATAAGAGCGAAAACAAGGTCATATGTAATATTTTGTTTGTAAGTATCCTTTGTATCATAGCAAAGGAAATGTTTAAAAATCAACTGTAATAAAGTAATTTTAGTACACAGAGTGTCTGCTTGGTTTTTTAAAGTAATTTTATTCCTATAAAGATATATTTCAGGGTCAGGTGCGGTGGTACACCCTGTAATCCTAACAATTTAGGAGGCTGAGGCAGGAGGGTAGCAAGTTTGTGGCTAGCCTCAGCAGTTTAACAAGACCCTAAGCAATTTAGTGAGACCCTGTCTCAAATTTTTTTTTTTTTTTTTTTTTTTAAAAAGAGCTGGGGATCAATGTTAAAAGCCCATGGGTTCATCCCTGGTAGTAAAAATAAAAAAGTTGTATTTCAAGTTAGTGACTATTGGGCACAATGTTGGGATTACAAAAGTGAGTAAAATATGCGTAAGAGTGAAGTACTTGATATAGACAGGAATGTTCTCGTCTAATTGTCTCAACTTCTTTTTACCCAGATAATGAAGTAGGCTATTGTGTTCTGGATGGAAGAGGAAAAATTTGTCCTCATTTGGGCAACACAGAATCCAGCTCATGAGGCTCAAAAGTGCTGCCCTTCCAGGGCCTCCCCAACTTTGCAGTGGAATGAGTTACTGACCTTCCTGGACATGGAAGGTATTGATTAGAGAATAAGAATCTGATCTGGAGGCAGATTCCTCTTCATCATAGAGGTCTTCAAGCTCTGGTTGAGGATTTAAATAGCATTGGAGAATGGTATTTACAATGCTTTCACTATCATTATATCTTGGCAAACCTTATAAATTAAGGCTTATATTTGCCCTGTCTTTTCATATGGAACAATTAATAAAATGACTGTCCTAGGGTCATTTAAGCCCTTGATGAAGTAGAAACTAGAATCCACATCTCCCAAGTTACTACCTTAGTATTCTGTCTTACACACAAACGAATCACCCACTGAAAATCTATGTAGGTATCCTTGATGTTCAGGGAGTTTAAAACTTGCTGAGAAATTATTAGCCAGAGCAGGAGGCCTGGTTGTTGAATAAACAGAGCTGCTGCTAGTTAGTGCTCAAAGACCAGGCTAGATCCACAGAAGTGAGGCAACAATCAGGGAGTGCACAATGTGGGAGAGGCTCTGTTAAACTCCACAGCAGGTAAGCATGGCTCTGTACACAGAGGACTTCGGAAGACAAACAACACGTATTTGTCTATGAAGATTTAAGAAATAACATTCTGGTGTTGCAGGGAGACTGCAGTTTATTTACTATTCAGAGGCAAACAAGTTTGTTAAACCGCACTAGTGATATACACAGGGCAAGCTTGCCTTATTATCAGGGAAGGCAATAGAGTAGAGAGGGCTGGGAATGTGGCTCAAGCAGTAGCGCGCTCGCCTGGCATGCGTGCGGCCCGGGTTTGATCCTCAGCACCACATACAAACAAAGATGTTGTGTCCACCAAAAACTAAAAAAAAAAAAAAAAGGTCAGAGAGACTTGCTGGTTTTTTTAAGTTATCGACACAATACCTTTATTTTATTTGTTTTTTTTATGTTGCTGAGGATCGAACCCAGGGCCTCACACATGCAAGGCAAATGCACTACCAACTAAGCTACAACCCCAGCCTGGAGACTTGCTTTTGATTCATTAATGTCTTTCATTGTTTTGATGAAATTTCATTTTACCTTAAGAACTTTAGCTCTTCCAGGATAGTTGTGACTAGAGCAAAATTACTCAAAAAAATGGATATCATTTTTTGTACTGGGGATTGAACCCAGAGGCATTCTACTTCTGAGAGACATCCCCAGTCCTTTTTTAGTATTTTGGGGTTATTTTGTTTGTCTGAGACAAGGTCTCACTAAGTTGCCTGGCTTTAAACTTGTGAGCCTCTTGCCTCAGCCTCCCATGTCACTAGGATTATAGGCCTGTACCACTATCCCCAGCTACTGGTATCATTAAAAAATACTCTGGTCACTTTGGTAGGGTTTTTTTTTTTTTTTTAAGAGAATTTTTTTTTTTTTTTTTAGTCTTTATTTTTTAGTTTTCAGTGGACACAACATCTTTATTTTTTTATGTGGTGCTGAGGATCAAACCCAGCGTCCCACGCATGCCAGGCGAGCGTGTTACCGCTTGAGCCACATCCCCAGCCCCGGTAGAGTTGTTTTTAATTAAAATCTTTATTGTTTTCCCAGCTTCCAGTATCCAGGTCAGGTCTGTGATCTCTTGATTCTAAAAGCCAAAAAACAACCAGAAGTCTTCACAACTTACCGAGCTTTCAATTCACAGACTCAGATGAGAAAACACCTTGTCCCTTTGTCCCCCATGGTCCTGGGGATTGAACCCAAAGCCTCAAGCATGCTAGGCAAGCACTTTACCACTGAGCTACACCCCAGCCCTGAGCAAAGATCTTGTATCTGATCCAGGCCACCCTCACTTCTTGGCACATATTTTCTCCATGGTGAATGCCAAGGGTGGTCTAACTGGAATATCCCAACATGTAGATTTGCTTTCTGAGACATTGACTGCATTTCTGGGCACTCAGATCCTCCCACTGAGTGTAGTAGAACTCAAGCCTTCCTAAAAATAATCTTTATACATTGTGATAACAAGTGCAAACAACTTCTGATGTTGTTTTTATGCTTGACTGTAGAATTATAGATCTCTACTGGTGGTGGTAGGAAGTTCTACTGAAGTGGCCAGATGTATTTGTTTGTTGAAGCAGGAAGAGAAATTCATGCTAAAGTTCATTTCTAAGAGATGATAACTTGGCATTACTAAAGGTTTCTGACTGACAAAGGATCTTGTGGTTTGGATGGAAGATGAGTACCAAAGAGTTTCTGACTTGGGTGGTTTTGAGGTTATACATAAAGACAAGATGACACTTCCTGCATCAAGACTACTTTTCTTACAGTATTCAAGTCTTAGAAAGGATATCTTCATTCAAAACAGATGATGTCTTCTGAAAGAGAGAATTTGGTGCTTTGTTTTTCATACTATTGTCGCCAGCCAAACCATTCTGGAAGCCTATATATAAGTACATAAACTAAATCTTCAGGAGAAATTATACCTTAGCACAGTCTTGATATCAGAGGTGAGAACTTAGCAGAACTGAAAGTAACCTTCAGGGGCAGTTGTCTGCTTCCTACATTTTGATCCCCAAGTGGAAACAGGACTTGGTTTCTACTTCTGAGATAATGTCTCTCTTAAGTCATCAGCTGCTTTTTCCTTTATCATTTGAAGATGTTAATAAAGAGGCCAAAAGGGAGGCAAGCAAGAAGACCTGAGAGGATCTCTAAAGACTCAACACATGAAAACACCAATTCAGTGGTACTTTTTTTTTTTTTTTTTTTTTTGGTGATGCTGGGGATTGGGCTCACACATGATAGGCAAGTTCTCTACCACTGAGCTATAACCCCAGTCCCTTCAATGGTAATTCTTAGAGATTTGTTTTATTGTTTTGCTTCCTTAAACTCAGAACCTGCCATTTTGTTCAAGGGACTACACCTCCTCAGAACAGTGTGCCTGGGTCTCCTCCAAATTCACTTGATTAGTTATTTACCAAAACAGAGCCAATCTGGCTAAATGACAGGGTCACCCAAACCTTTCCTGCTTGAACAGGAACTATACTTTCTTGGCAATAATGAACTTTTCAGCTTAAGTCTTCAAGCAGTGATGGGCAGAGATGAGAGAAATAGCTTCCTGGGATATGCAGTGAGCACATCTGGCCTGAGGGACATAGAGGAAATATGTTTTAGGATTTAGGTAACTGGGGCCTAGGGTCCTGGGGAACTAATGGAACCTGAACTAGAGCTATTCTGACATTCCTCTGAGAGCTTAAAGACTGTAACTGTACAGTGGTAGAGCACTTGTCTAGCATATGTGAGGTTCTGGTTTCAATCCCCAACACTGGGGGCAGGGGACAGAATCTAAAAACAAAACTAAAAAACTGTAGGAGTGGGCATAGGTGATACACACCTGTTATTCTAGCAACTTGAAGGCTAAAGCAGAAGGATCACAAGGGTTTTGTTTTAATATTTTTTTTAGTTGTAGATGGACACAATACTTTTATTTATTTATTTATTTTTATGTGGTGCTGAGGATCAAACCTAGTGCCTCACACATGGTGGGCAAGCGCTCTACCACTGAGCTACAAGTCCAGCCCAGGATCACAATTTTGAGGCCAGCTTCAGCAACTTAGCAAGACTCTGTCTCAATAAATAAATTACTTACTTAAAAGGCTGGGGGTGTATCTCAGAAGGGGTGTGCTCCTGGGTTCAATCCCTAGTACCACCAAAAATTATAATAATTGTAAATGCAAAGTATGTACATTCCTCTCCTCTGTAAGCTTTCTTGCCTATATAAATGGAAAAGAAAGAAAAAAAACCTAGATAAATTTTTAAAAAATTAAAGAGAAAGGAAAATCAATTCTCTTGATGAATCAGAATCAGAATCAGAATCCTGTGCTTTTTGGTCTAGAGAAACTACCCAGATTTTTGCCACCAGGGAATCATTAAGCCTTAAGGTTTAAAAACCATTTGGCTGCTTACCATTTTGCAGCCTTAATGGTTGGTCCAAAGGCATATGGGACTCCAGGACCCTAATTAACTGAAATCCCCACTGTACCAGCTGTCAGTAATTCTCCCTTAGCAACCCTTTACCAAGGCTTCGGTTCACCAACGACAGACTGACTCTTTATATTCAGTTTCTTATATCTCTTGCTCAGATATGGTGAATGAATGTGAAAAAAAAAAAAAAGGAGTGTGAAGGAGGAGGAGCAAGGAGTAGGAAGGAGGGTGATCATTTTTTCACAACAGAATATTGTGCCTTGGACAATTGAGTTGTATTTCAGTTTAGATTCTTGGAATTCAGAGTCTTTTCTTATTTGGTCTAAAAGAATAAGACTCGAACAAGATTATCCATACATGGTATCAGGGCCCTAGGAATAACTCATACCAAGCTTTGGGTTATGGCTTTTGGCATAAACATCTCTTTAAAATTGTTTTGCTGTTTGTGAGGTCAAACAGATGCCCTCTTTCCATTTATAAAATAAAATTGGGCTAGAGGCATGGCTCAGTGATAGAGTACTTGCCATGTGTGAAGTCCTAGGTTCAATCCCCAGCCCTGCAAAATCAGTCAATCAATCAATAAAACTTTGGGAAATGCTTATGAATCTTAACAACTCATGGAACCAAATCTCCCCGTAGTCAACAAAATTGTAATGGCCTAATCAAAACCAAGATATGTAGATCGGTCTATATGCCATATCTTATTTTACTCTGGTCTTCGGCATTGTTCTCATAAAATCAAACACCCACTTAGAGTAGTCAGGTTCAGAAAGAAGCTCTTCTGCCTTTACATGGATGGCCTTTTGAATAATTGAGCAGACAAAGCCTGGTAATGGGAAACACTCATAAATCACTGCAGAGTCAGCTCTAGTCAACCTCTTGGTGCTTTGTTTCCTCTGGTTCCAGATGTCTCTCCTGGTTCTAGAAAAGGAGAGGCTACTAGAGTCAGAAAAGGGAGTAACTAACCAGAAATCCGAAGTTATAAGGTTTATACTATCCACTGACTTAGAGAAAGCCCACATCTCAGGAGAAAAACAGCTTAGGCTGGGACTCTCTGGAGGAATCCCCTGAAATAGAATTGGAGGGAGCATCTGAGGTGCCTAAGTGTCTGGCTACTTAACCCACGGTCTAGTGGAGCCTTGAGACCAGGGGGTGAGAGCACTTTCTATTCCTAAAATGCCTGTGGGATCACTCTAGTGAGACTTGAAGGCCTAGGCTGGATCCCCAGATCAGCCCCATTCCCAGAAGAAATTTGTGGAACTCCTCTCAGAGACTGGACCTCAGCACGCAGGAACAGGACTTCACATTCTCACCCTTGCCTACCCTGGCCAACGCCAATGTTAGCACAGCACTTCCTGCCTCTGCTGACTCCTCAGACTCAGGTCAGCCTGAAGCAGCCAAGCAACTCTGGGAGCCTCTTCCCAGCTGCTGATGCATGAAGTCAGAGCAGAGCCACAACCACAGAGCACATGAGGGAAGTGGGACCGAGACACAAACATCCTGTCCTTTCTACATCAAGTGGCTCCAACTCAAAAATCAGTCACTAAGCTGATTATTTATGTGGGACAGAGTGGCCCAATGACATGCAACAACTCATCTTCTGTGTAGTCATGGCTAGGAAGGAGGCAGAGTCCATGGACTTCAAAGGTGCTTATGAAGTTGACTAGCACTGGCCAGGAGGAGCAAAAATATGTTTCTCAGAGCCTGGGCAGCAGTTCTGCTCATGGTAGTGAGCGCAGGCTTGCTGGAAGTTCCATTTCTTTCCACAGACCAGTTAAAAAGACAAAGGACAGAATTAGGAGCAAAGAGCTGCCCTGTTCAATCCTTACCATCTTTTCTCGACTCCACCATGCCCCACTCTGTTCTTCCTTTCAGGACCAGAGGCTTTCCTGCCCTGGCCTTACCTTGTATATGATCTTTTCCAGCTAAAGGTCTCCTCCAGATTGTAAGAGGGAGAGACCTCCCTCTTTTGCAGGGCTCCCCAGCGACGCCGGCCCCCTAGGAATGATGTTCGGCGCCTGTTCAGCCCTTTCATTTTTTCTTCCATTCGGAAGAACTCAGTCAAGGCCCTAAAGGACTCCAAGATGACATCGTGGCTCCAGGCTGGTAAGGGCTCCTGCCGCAGGAAGCCACAGTGGCCTCCATGGCGACTAAGCAGCAAGAAGAAGTAAGGGTTGCTGTGGAAGAGTTCGGTGGGCAGAGTGTGGTCTGGGGGCCCACACACAGGGTCATCAGCACTGCAGATGCACAGTACAGGCACGGCTGCCTCGTCCACATCCCGGAGAGGGTCATTGCGGTCCCAATAGGTATCCCAGCTAATGGGGAAACTCTTGGTGTGGCAGAAGAGGGTCTCCTCAAACTCTCGCAGGGAGCGGCTCCTGAACAGCTTGCTGGTGTCCACTGTGTCTTCCAGGGCTGTGGCATATCTGGCAGCAGAAGTTAAATGGGGAAGGAGGAAAAGAAGAAGAATCAGGGGCTGGGGTTGTGGCTCAGTGGTAGAACACTCACCTAGCACGCATGAGGCACTGGGTTTGATCCTCAGCACTGCATACAGATAAATAAATAAAGGTATTGTGTCCATTTACAACTAAAAATATTAAAAAGAAGAAGAAGAACACCAGGCAATAGCAGAAGTTGCAGAAGATCAGCTTACAGGACAGATTTTGGCCACAGAGACGTTTTGACTATATAGTGCTTTTAAAAATTTCCACTTAATGGCCACCATTTAAAATTAGGCTATATTGCAGCCAGGCACAGTGGTGGATGCCTTTAATCTCAGTGACCTGGGAGACTGAGGTAGGAGATCACAAGTTCAGAGCCAGCCTTAGCAACTTACCAAGGCACTACACAACTTAGACTCTGTCTCAAAATACAGAATAAAAAGGGCTTGGGATGTAGTTCAGTGGTAAAGTACCTCTGAGTTCAGTCCCTGGTACAATAAATAAAATTAAAATTAGGATATATTGTATAACATGCTGATTTCTGGCCTCTCAGGGCAAATAGAAAGATATGGTTACATGGGCTGACTATTCCTTCCTGTGTCATAGTGCCTTCCAGGCCTGTCATTCCCGGCATTACCTATCCAGTCCCTGTCCAGCCCTAGAGCCAGCATTTAACTTTGCAGCTGCTGATCTACATGAACCACTCTCGTCCTAACATCAGCTTCAGCCATCTCCAGGGAACTTGTTATGAACTGTTGTCTCTTGGACCTCTCCTAGAAGAACTCACTGGCTCAGACTATCCAAAATCAGTACGTGACACCCTTCTCCCTAACCAATCGCATTTTTATTGCACTAGTTGTTTTTATATTTTTATACTAATATGATTTTCTGATAACAAATCAATGTGACCTTGGTCAGGAACACGTGGGACAGGTATTCCCAGAAAGTACTAAGTGGCAGAAAAAACAACTTGGAGTGTGATTAATTTACTGAGTGTATTCCCAAATAGGGGCCTGAGACCAACTGTTTTGGGGAAAGAGACAATGTTGCTATTTCTAGCTCCTTGCAGGGGGCCTTGGGTCCTACTAAGGAGGCCAGGATTGACAGTTCAGTCCTTTGGGTGATTCATCTAGCCTTAGCTAGCTGAATTTAGACATGTATCTCCTGCAAACATTCAAAGATGTTTGCACTGACATTTCAGTCCCAAATTTCCATGGAAGAGCAGTTCCTAAAGGCACAGTTTTCCTCTACACTTCCTTCCCTCTGCCCTCCAGCTGGTGCCCAGGGTTGGCATTGGTGATGGTCATTTTGGAATGGAAACTATGGCAATTAAGCCAGATCAGAGCACATTACCCCTGGACTGCACCAGCCCTCTGAGTTGCCATGGCAGCACTTCTGGCTGTTTTTCAGCTCAGGGTTTGACCTTCACCAAATAGAAGGCAAAATGGGGAAAAGGAAAGAGATCACCTACCCAATTCCAGCCTTTCACTTTTCTTTTTTCCATTTAATGATTGGGAGGTGATCATTAACCCCATTTGACTGAAGGGGAAAGTGAGTCTTAAAGGGGTTAACTGACATGGAAATTCAGAATTTGAACCTAAGCATGTCTGAGACCATATTCCAGGTATTTCTGCAACGACATCCTGTGGCCATAATGCCTTTGATCTCATTTTGCCATCTCCTAGAAAAGACAGGGAATATCACTCAGGCTTTATCAGTGGAAAGTTTCATCTGTCACCTGTCCGGCCCTAGAGCCAGCATTTAACTTTGCAGCTGCTGATCTACATGAATCACTCTTGTTGGTTCATGGTTATGTTGTTCTCCTTTTGAAAATTAAAAAATAAATATTTTTAAAAAATGTAAAATTAAATGTTGAGTACATGCCTATGACATTTGTCAAGTCTAACAAATTTGAATAAATCAAATGCTGCCATGTTTCTGATTTCTGTCACCTCCTGGCTCAGAGACTGTAAGTAAACATTCTGGAAGATAATGGATTGAATTGCTTTCAGAGCCCTCTTTGCTGATCTGTGGCGCTATGGACAAAGTGGTAAATGTCGGCTATCACCTCTGCTTACCCACAGGCGAGGTGCTCAAGTTGCTAGGACACCTGAGGAGGAGATGTAGCATGGGGCCCGGCCAGAAGTCCCTGATCTAGCAGTGATGCTCACTGACGCCATGAGGCCACCTGTGGCTTTGAAACTTGCTTCCCTGGTTCTGACTAGACATGGGGTTTGAACAGCTTTGGAACATGTGTAAGAACTTTGCCCAAACTGGCCCACACCTATTTCCATACCAGGCAGAACACCCCTCCACCCGGCCTGTTCAAGACCTCTATTTTCCCCCTGCCCTGCCCGTCTAGGGCCTTCATTACCCACCTGCTGAGGGCGATCTTCTGGTGCAGCAGGAACCCGCGTTCGTAGGGCCAGGGCAGGCCGGCCTCGAACCATTCTCGACAGCGCAGCACTGGCGAGATGCAGGCGGCGCCTGTCACGTAGCTAGAGGAGCCGCACTCACCCAGGTAAGACAGCAGCAGCGCCGAACCTGAGCCTTCGCTCACCGCGAACAAGGGGGCCGCCGGGTGTCGGAAGCGGATGTAAGTGACCGCCTCCTTGAGGTCCGACGGGTCCCCGAAAGGCTGTAGCCGGGGACTGACCAGAGGGCAGCCGTGATGGCCGCGGCGGTGGAAGATGACCGGGTAGTAGCCACGCTCCAGGGCAAGCAGACAGAGGCCGAGTACATTACGGGTTAGGCGCCCCCACGCATTGGGGATCACCAGCAGCACAGCGGGAAGACCCCCAGCGTTGGTGATCCGGCGGCCCCGGGGGCAAGGTCCTATGACCCAGTCAAGAGCCACCAGCCCGTCGTCCGCCAACTGCAGGTACTCCCGGGCCAGCTCAGGCCCGGGCCCTACGGGCAGGACGAAGTGGCAGAGGGTCTGCAGGTGTGGACCAGAGAGCCAGGAGCGCGGGCCGGTCTCCAGCGCAGCCGAGCGCCTCAGGGTGCGCAGTAGGCACTGAGCCAGCGCAGACGGCTTACAGATGAGGCTGCACCCGCCGGGCAGCGGCTCACGTCCGTCGCTGAACTGGTCTGCGGGGCCTCCGCTCTTCACCTCCCTGTGGTCGTCCTGAAATAGGGCCCCGGGCAGGGTCCTCGCTCCGACGGCGCGCCTCCAGGGGCTCTGGAGCCGAGGGACTAGCAGGAGGAGCAAGGCGAGCGCAGCCAGGAACAGCGCGAGGGCGGCGCCCCACGGCGGCATGGCGAGGCTGTAGAGTCTCTGGCGGGCGGCGGGCGGCAGGCAGCCGGGCAGTCAGTCCCCTCTGCGATCTCCCCGCTCTGCCAGCGGCTCCGCCCGGCCTCCAGCGGCTGCCCAGGGCCCTCCCGCGCCAGCGGGCGGGCGCGCTTCGGATTGGTCGCAGCCCCGCAAAGGCAGCCAGTTCGGGTCGAGCTCCCCTCTCCCGCCCCCAGCCCTTTGTACAGGGATTGCGAGAAGCAGAAGCAGAGGGTGAAAGGAGTTGGGGTTAGAGGGAGGGAGTGAGGGCGCGCCGGCGAAGCAGGAGGGACTGGGGTGTTAGTAGCAAAGACCAGGGAAGACCCGGAGGCTGAGACTTGGGGACCGGGGGCGAGCATCGGAGCCTCCTGCTCCGGTCCTTCCATCCTATGAAGTCAGTGGCTAGCACGGGAGACTGGTCTCTGTGCCTTCGTGGGCTGCCGTTGAGGAGCTGCAAAAGCGAGAAGTGAATAACTCGCGGTTCGGGACAAGGGCTCTAGAGTTCCTGCCCGCCTGCTGCAGCGGCGCCCAGAGCCACCGAACACCCTCTCTCCCTTCCTTGGCTGCGCTCTCTGACCTCGGTGCTTGTCTCGGCCCCACAGGCCCAGCAACTGCGCAATCACTCGGCAGGGCGGGGGATACCGCACCCGAATGGAGAGGGCCAGGGCCAGGGCGAGGGCCAGAGCGGCCGTCGAGTCCTGGACGAGAGTTTGCGGCGGGAGGTTGCTTCTTCCCTTACAGGGCGCTGTCCGATTGACGACCGCGGCCCACCCGGAGCGAGGCTCCTTGAGAACTTGGCCTCACATAGAGGAAATCCTCAATAACGTTCCCCAGGAAGAAGAAACAGGCCCAAGCCTCCCCCAATAAGTTGAGGAAGAGGCGGGCGAAGGGACACGGCGAGGACAGACTGGAGTTCCTTCATCAGCCCAACATTTGACAATTAATGGCGGGAGGTGGGGGGGAAGAAGGCCCTTGTAAGTCAGGGATATGTGGAACAGCTGAAATAATACTTTTTTTTGCTTTATTTCAAAGTTTTGGGCAGGACACCTCAAGCCCCACACTCTACACTCGTCCCTGTCATTCCTCAAAATCCTGAAGAGCTAGCGTCCTGCTGCTGGAGAGGTCTGCAGCTGTTTCACATCACCCCAGTGTGTCTCAGACCGCCGTTGGGCGAGATCAGAGAGGGATGGGGCGAAGGTGGAGAACAAAGCAGCTCGCGGGCTAGCTGCGGCCTTCCAGGGCTCCTGGAGAATAGGGGCTGAGACCCTTCGAGGCTCCTCCGGATTCAGGCCTTATTTTCGAGGGCGGGAGTGGAATGGGTTGAAGACGAAGTTCTAGAGCCGGGATCCTCTCACTTCGGCAGCTCGGACTTCGTGATCCTGACTCTTCTAGCTGCAGGTCACACTTGATGAGTGTTAAGCGGGTTTTCCCACTTCCCGCCCTTTGCTCCGCTCCAGGATCCCACCCAGGCACTACTGCTGCGCTCCGCAGGCTGCAAAGACGCGTCAGGACGAATCCTCCAGCAAGGGGGAGGTGGTCTCCGCCCGCCCAGCGACTCGACGCTCTCCAGCAGCGCTCGCACACACAACTTTTCCGGCTTCGGGTGTAGGACGCGTGCGCGCACTCCTGGTTGCTGGGGGCGGAGCGGAGGCGGGGCGAGGCACGGGCGCGCGGTCGGGGGTGGAGGGGGCAGGACAGCGCGCGAGCCCGGGATCTACGTGGGCGCGCTGGCGGCGCCTGGGCGCCAGGGCTCTGGGGCCGAGAGGGCTACGCGTTTCCTCGCTGGTCCAGCGACTGGCCGGGCTGGGATGGCGCCTCCTCAGTCTTTGCCCAAGTTGCTTCTCCTGGCAGCCCTAGCGGGATTCCTGGGTCCCAGCGAGGTAAGGCGACCCGCTCCTGGGCAGGCTTCGGCTCGGGTTCTCAAAGCGCTTTGCAAAAAAGTTCGTCCTGGAAGGGTGGCGCGCGGAGAGGGGACTAGGAGTCCTCCTCACCCCAACTCCGGGCCAGGGAAGGGAGAGAACTGGGCCTTCGCTGAGGCCGACGCCCCAGCTCTGCGCCTTGGATCCACAGGTGGTGGCTGAGACGGTGGAGGAGGCGGGAGCCCATTGTCCCGAGGGCTTGTGGCCTCTGCCCCCACAGGTAGGAGCCCTGGAGGGCCGAAGGAGAAAGGGATGTGAAGAGGTAGCTGCGCTGGCCTCTCTGAACTTTCCACGGTTACACTCTTGGGGATCTCTGCCAGTTCCTCCTGTCTTCAGTTACCAATTTCTCCACCCCAGCACGGGCCTGGAGCCTACTGTCCCCTCTCCATCCCGCACACGGAGTCTGGCAGCTGTTCTAAGCTCTCTTCTTTCCCCATGTGTAGGTGTTACCAAGAGTGACCTACACACAGGTGAGACCAGGGCAGGTAAGTACAAGCAAGGGCCGGCCCATCCTTGATCTCTGCACCTGGGGACAGCTGAGACTCCTGCAGATATCCCCGCTTTTTCTACTTATGAGCTCCATTTCTTACCACTTCCTGCAGAAAGAGGCAAGGTTTCCAGTTCCCCATCCCAGGACAGAGGGCAGACAGTGAACTATAGGCCTGGAGTCCTCTGCAATGCTGTCAGGAATGTTGCCAAATAGCTGGCTTTGTGGCAAGTGGAACTCTGAGGGTAGCAGGAGAAAATCCACCCCAACTCCCCTGTGTGACTGGGAGGTCTTCTGACTTTCTGAGCTCCAGTTTTCTAGAAGAGAGGGTATTAATTTTGTCCCTACCTGTAAGGAGTGAATGAATACTGTGTGATAGCACTTTGGAAGGTTCAAAGTTGTGTCACTTAGGAATGTGCCTCAGATTAGACTTCCAGACTGTGGGTTCAGCTTGCATGGTTGTCCCTGTCTTCGCTGTCACTGGTCACCCTTTCATTAAGTCATTCATTGTTCTGAACCTATCAGTGGCTCCTTATTTCCTGTTTTATCAAGGCTATGCTCCCCTGCCTGTCTTCTCCGGCCTTAATTAAATTAGCTTCATCTAAGTTACATGTCTTTAGTTCCTTTTAGTCATGTTGGTCAGTCATGTTACCCACCACTGGTGGTACCTTTGCTCTTGTTTATTCTCCACACCTGGACTTTCCTGACCTGAAGTATGCAGCTCCCTACCTTCCTGCTATCCATCGCAATCTATCTTCACATGCCAGTGCTGGTGTCACCTCTCCCTGAGACCTTGCCTGATCATGTCTACCTTTTTTCCTTCATTCCCTCTGAATCCCTGTAGCGCTCATAACCTGTCTCTTAATTTAACAACAAACTACTTCGAGTTTTGTTAGTTTGCTCTTTCATTGGTATTAGTTGTTTCCCTGAGTTTCTCATAAATTCCCCGCAGGCAGAATCTAGTTCTCTTTTGGCATCCTCTACAGCATCTAGCACAGTGCTGAGCACCAGCTCAACTCATTCAAAGAATAATGATTGATGAAATATTTTCATCCTGAGATTGTGCACCTGCTGTCTGCATGTCTTGTATTTGGTTGCTCTTGGGAGAATGTATAGATTGGATTAATAAATAGAAGACTTAGTCTTCATTTGGGGGGATGTTTACAATCAAGACTGGGAATCAGTAGAGGTATCATTACAGCTACAGAAAAATATAGCTAAAAAGTACGGTCTGAGTGTAACAGGGTAGCCCAGTCTTGGAAGCTTAGAGGCTCAGCTTTGACTGGTGGTACTTGGTGGAGAGGAGGGATGAAGGGAACACTTAGAGTCTGGCCCAAGGCTTTTTGCCCTTTCCTGGACTCTGAAAGTGAAAGGACCATTGGACTATCCTGGGAGTTGCTTTATAATGGTCCCAAGGATGGGAGAACTTGTGATTCTCTGGGAAGGACCTGGGCCTGGCTTGATGTCTCTGTGCCTTTCCTCCAGGCTGAGGATGTCACCTTCCTCTACCACCCCTGTGCCCACCCTTGGCTGAAGCTCCAGCTTGTCCTCCTTGCCCACGTTTGTGTGGCTAAGCCCTCACTTGCTCCTGACTCCAGCCTCACTCGGGATCGGGTAAGTGGTTGATGAAAGATGGTTGCCTGATTCTGGCAGAAGGTGCAGCCTCATGTGCAGGGAAAAGAAAATTCAGGGGCATCCTTTTTCTCCTCACCTTCATCTCAGATCTAACAGATACCTCTTTCATAGCCCCTGGTGCTGACAGTATGGGGGATGGCACTGGAGATGGCATGGGTAGAACCAGCCTGGGTTGCCCACTGGCTAAAGAGGCGACGGCGGAGGAAGCAGAGGAAAAATGTATGTTTCCACTCTGACAACATTCCTGGGCCTTCTCCTTTGGTGACAACCCCCAGCACAGCAAGGCTATGCAGGAGAGGGTGTGTGCAGGTGAGGGGTGTTGGGCCCAGGCTTGGTTGGAGGTGGGGTCAGTCTGAACAGGGCAGGGGTGACTACTATCTCTTCTCCCCTTAGGCCCCAGCTTTGGCCTTTGCTCTGCGGAGTTGGCGGCCTCCTGGTACAGAGGTGACATCTAGAGGCCCAAGATGGCCTTCTTTGAGTAGTGCCAAGAGGCGGGGGCTGCGTGCTGTCCTTGGTCTTCAGCCCACTCCTTCTGGCCTGAGGATTCCCTTTGCTTCTACATGGAGCTTAAAGGCCCAGCAGCCCATTTTAGGAAACACAGGTGAGGGGAGTAATGCTCTTTCTGTGTCCCCTGTCTCCTTGCTGCCTGGACAGCCTGGACAGCCTGGAAGCAATGCCAGCTCCAGGACGGATGCTCAGATACCCAATAGGCAAGGCAGCTCAGGAGGCTGTGCCTGCCCGAATCAGGCTTCCCCAGCCCCTCGGGCAGCAGGGCCTCCCCGGGTAGCCCGGGGCCCCACCCCACGCACCGAGGAGGCTGCCTGGGCTGCCATGGCCCTGACTTTCCTGCTAGTGCTGCTCACCCTAGCCACACTCTGCACACGGCTGCACCGAAACTTCCGCCGGGGCGAGAGCATCTACTGGGGGCCCACATCAGACAGCCAGGACACGGTGGCTGGTAAGTTATCTCCCCGCCCACCTCCCAGCAAGCCTCACCCCCAAAGGTTCCCTGCCTTTGACTGCGCTCCGCTGCCCATAGCTGTGCTGAAGCGGAGACTGCTGATGCCCGCGCGCAGGGTCAAGCGCTCTCGTCGAAGACCCCTGCTCCCGCCCACGCCAGACAGCGGCCCAGATGGGGACAGCTCTGACTAACTTGTCCCAGTGCTTTGGCTGTGGCCTGCGGGCTCCTCCTCCTGCTGGGCGGCTCCTACCTCTGCCACGTGGGCCAAGTGCAGGGCCGCCCCCTGGCGGCAAACAGAGCGACCCTGCCTATTCATTGCAGAGGCTTCGCTTCCTTGAGGGGTTGGTTGTGGGGAGCAGGGTGGCCAAGGGAAGAGCCATTTCTGCTCCATGGCCTAAACTCCGTTTCTAATTAAATTATTTTGTTAGAACCCGGAGTTGAGCCTGTGCATCCACCAGACACAGCTACCTCTAGGACACTGGCCCATCTCAACAGTGTTTGAGAAGGGGCTTCATTAAAATAGGGTTGGGTTGGGCGTGGGGGGCACATTTGTAATCCCAGAAGACTCCCGGAGGCTGAGGTGGATCACAAGTTGAAGAGGGAGTTGCTAAATTGTCAGCCTCCGCGACTTAGCAAGACCCTGTCTCATAAAAACAGGCTAGGGATATGGTTCAGTGGTCAAGTGCCCTTGGTTTAATCCCCAGTAATCCCTCCCCAAGCAACTGGCATCCCCTCACACATACTGGGCAAGTGCAGTATCACTGAGCCACAACCCCAGCCTTTTTTTGTATCAGGGATTAACTCGGGGCACTTGACCCCTGAGCCACATCCACAGCCCTATTTAGTATTTTATCAGACAGGGTCTCAACGACTTGCTTAGCGCCTCGCTAAATTGCTGAGGCTGGCTTTGAACTCATGATTCTCCTGCCTCTGCCTTCTGAGTTACTAGAATTATAGGCATGTGCCAACGGTGCCCAGCTGCTCCTAGGCACAGGCTTTTAAGGGTTTAGGGGTGTCAGTATCAGTTATGCAAACATTATTTCCAAGCTCCTCTTCCAAAGATGTTTCTGACCCTTAAGGATTTCCCTTGCTCCCTGCCTTTCCAGGTTTCTCTCTCTCCACTTCAGGTCTGCCTTTACTCCCATCCCCAATTCTCTAAGCATCAGAAGCTGGCACATGGTCACTTATTTATTTTTGATACAAATGTACATGACACACATCTTGACAGTCAGCCTACCCACCACTACACAGGTAGGGCCTGGCCTCCTAGGGGAGGCTACAGAGAAGAGCTGGTGGGTGCTGCTGTCTGCCTCTCCAGCCTTCTCAGACTGCTGCCAGGTCCCCACCTTCAGATGGTAGGACCACCATGGGTGTAGAAGTGAGGATGAGTGCTGGCCCACTGAAGTTACAGGGAGGTGGCTCTCAGCTCCACAGCCACCAGCTGAGTGCGGGACCCTGGGGAGCCAGCCCCAGGTGCTCAGTTTTCCACTCGCCAGTACTTTCTCCTCAAGGGAGGAGAGATGGAGGGAAGTGGTGTTGCTTTTAAGTTTTGTAGAGTAGGGATCCAAGTGGAGGCAGTGGTAGGACCACAGCTGGTGACCCCAGCAATCCCTGGTCCCAGATGTGGAAGAGGGAGGCTGACCCCCAATGCTGTTCCCACTGTTCTGCTCCCTTTGCCCCTCAAACCTCCAGATGGGCCAGGCATACAGGACGGCACTGCCGCCCGCACACTCACACGCAGGCACGCAGGGACACTCAAGTTACCACAAAGTTAAAATTAAGAAGTGGGGGAAAGGAGAGAAAAAAAGATTTTTCCAGTGTTTGCTGCTGGGGACCCCGGCACACAGGTTGGGCCTATGACCTAGGCAGGGGCCGTTTGGCATTAAAGGAGAGCAGCAAGGGGGCTGGTGGCTACAGGGCAGGGACATCCTTGGAGATTATGTACAAAGGAGGGGGATGCCCCCGCTCAGCCCCCAATAGGGCTGAAGTGGCTCATGGGGGTGGGGTGCATGTAGGGGGAGCTGCCCCATTTGGAGTGTCCCCATCCAACCCTTGGGTGAGGGTGCCCCAGAGGGTGATGGGCTGGGAGTGATGCCTTGCAGGCCCCTGCACAAAAGAAGGGAGGGATGCTATGTACAGGGGGGAGGTGCATGGAATGTGGGGAACAGAAGCTCCTGCCACCCCACCTCCCCATACTTGGGGCTCAAGGGGATGGGCACCAGGGCACCTGGCTGCCAGGGGAGAGTGGCAGCACTAAGGGCACTTGTGCCAGTGGCTCTGTTGGGGTGGGTTAGTGTCTAGAGTGGCCCAGCTCCCGTGAGGTCCCAGGGTGTGGGTGAGGGCAGGGAGAGTGGTCATTGCTTCTTCTCTCGGGTGGTAATGGTGACCAGCTGCTTGGCAGCCTTGGCGATGTCATAGGCGCACTGGATGACCTGCTGAGTTAGCAATTGGAAGTCCACAGGGGCGCCGGGCTCTGGGGGAACAGTCTTCCGGCACTCACTCTGCAGCCGGTAGGCGCTGGCATTGAGCAGCCGCAGGGAGCTGCGCACGGGCTCCAGGGCTGGCCTCTGAAGGGAGAAATGAGGTAGGTCAGGCCTTGGACTTTTAAGCCATGTTTCTCAATTACGGCCCAGCCTCCGTGTCTCCACCAGGCAGCAGTCAGATTCCCTATGCCTGCCCCACCCCAAGGCCCTCCTCCCACTTTTGTTTCCCTCTGGCCCTGGTACCTTTGGGAAGAGAGAGGCCATTTCGGTCACAGCCAAATGGATCTTTTCTGAGCAGGGCACAAAACTGTAGAGGAGAATGGAGAAGATGGTTTGGGTGAGGGAATGCTCAAGTAAGGGTCCCAGGGACAGAACCAATCTCTCCCTCAACCCTGAACTGGAAGCCAAAAGAAGCCTGAGCCCACTTCCATACCTGTCATGCTTGAACTCCTGCGCAGCTCGCAATAGCTCCTGAATGTTCTTGGTGACCTGCTCTGTCTTTAGGATGACATCCTCAGTGCTGGGAAGCCCAGGGTCGAGGTCTCCATCCAGGCTGTCCAGCTCGGGGTGAAGATCATCGTCCTTGCCCAGCTCTAGGAACCGCTTCCCTTCCAGCCTGAGCCCAGGTTTGGAAAGGAGAAGGATGTTCCAGCCACAGGCAGCTTGCCTGTGCCCATAGATGCTTGTGCCCTCTCCACCTCCTCCCTCTGGGTGCTGGCAGGCCTGGGAAGAGACCTGAGGGTGCCTCACCCAAGCATAGCGTCTCCACTCTGCGTGTTCTCATAGTCACTGTCTGCACCGCTGCCATGGCGGGAAAGCTTGCTCTAGAGGGTGAGGGGAAGGGTGGCAGGTGAGTGTGTGTGTCCCTGGGCCCACAAAGCCCATGTCTCCCACACGGTCCCCAATGGAGCAGAAATATTACCGCATGGCGGCTTCCTTCCTGGGAGCATGACAGCAGCGGGGAGGAGGGAGTAAAGGGCACTGCAGAGGCAGATACCCCCTTCCGGATCTGAAATCCAGGGCAGGGCTCAAGTCAATATCTCCTCCCAGCCCCAGCTCACCCACAGTGAAGGCTGAGACCATGTCTGTCCCAGCATCTAGCACAGCCTGACACCCACTGGGGCTCAAAACCTTCTGGCTGCAATGAACCCACCTTCCCCAGGCCCAGCTTACCCTGTAAAGGCCAGCAGGGACGTGCACTGAATAGATGGCATCATCCTCCAGCTCCTGGGGTGGTAGCACAGTGGGTGTCACGATGGGCCTTGTGGTAGCCCCATCCCTGTTACCCCACCTAAGACCCATGGGCAACTCACAGTGCTGTGGAAAGGCTGTAGCCGTGTGCTGAGTTCGTCCCCAGCTGTGCCCCCAAAGGGCTTTAGGGCAGAGCCTGGCTCATACATGGAGAAGGCCTGGCGGTCCCTGCGGTGGGTGCTCCCGCCAGGCCCCATGGGTGTGTGTTCTGCACGATCACTGGGGAGTGGGGGTGTGGGCATGGGCCCAGGTGGCTGCCGGAGCTGTAGGTTCTCTGCCTGTAGCTTGTGGATCTGTGAGTGCACACAGTGTCCAATGCTGGATACAGGTAGGCACCCCCACCTTTGGGAGAAGGTGATCCCCCCCCTCCAGGAGGCCTAGAAGCCTTCCCCCTACTCCCAGAGAAGCTGCAGCCCTCACCTCCCTTTGCAGCCTCCTGAGCTCATCGCTCAAGCTGCTGTTGACCTTCATGAGCTGTTGCACTTTTGCCTCAGAGGTAGCCAGGGCCTTCTTCAGCTCTAGGTACTCCTGTAGTGTCACTGCCCCATCAGACAGGTCTGAGGAGTCCATGCTCTGTAGAGACAGAAGCTAGTCAGCCATAAGGTCAAGGGCCCTCCAAGCTGCAACCAGCCCATGTGTTCCCAAGGACTTGGGATACAAGACAGGGCTGGGCCTTGATGGGGGCACAGAAGTGGGGATAGTGCTCAGACCCGGGCACGGTTATTCCGAGTGGCACCAGCGCTGCGCAGGGGCTCCTGGTCTGTGTCCTCATCAGAAGCCACACTATCATAGTCATGCTGGTCGTCGAGGTCACTCTGATTCCGCGCAGTCAGCTCCAGGTTGTCTGAGGACAAAAGACCTGTCACTCTGCTTGCTCAGTCACACAACCCACTTATCATGTTCCCATGAGAAGGGAGCCACTGAGGGGAATATCCTGGGACAGTGTCCACTGCCCACATCCCCACTCATGCCCATCCACCTGTGGGGCTGCTCAGGCTCTTGCCCTGCTGCCTCCGCTTGGCCTCACTGAGAATGTCGATGATCAAGGTGGCAAACTCTCGGGCGTTAAAGCGGGCCAACTTCTGTCGTCCCTGTAAGGCAGAAAGGGCCAGGTCAGCATAGGGATAAGGGGAGTATATATGGATGATCCACGTGGATGAGAACAAAGTAGCAAAATAGCACCTTGCCATCTGATCCAACCATAGCTAGAAAACACCAGCCCAACTTCACCTGGTAGCTGTACCTGGAGCTGGGCCAGCATAGTTTCAGGTGCCCACAGAAGCCCTTGGGAAGAGACTGGAACTCTAAGTGCTGAAAGAAGGGCTTCTTTCCTGCTGTAAGATCCCAGTGTCAACACCACCACCCCGCCTTCCCCTCCCCAGGTTGAGAAGACTAGACTCCTAGGAAAGGAAGAGACCTCCTCAGCTCCCTCCCCAGCCTTCTTACCTGATTCCGTGTGGCTGAGTATTCAGGGTTAACTGGCAGGAAGGGCACAGCACTGCGCTCTGTCACCAGGGTGCTGTGGTTTTGGGTAGCCAGCCACACTGTCGGGGAGGGAAGGGAGCAGATCATCCATAGGGTCCAGGCCTCCAGGGCGGAGGTGGGGTCAAGCCTTCCTAGCTCCTCCCTATACCCACCAAGTGGGTGTCCAACAGAGGTGGTCTCCATGCACACAAAGCAAAGTTGGGTGAGGCCCATTAGTGACTGAGGCACAGAACAAGGCCTGTCACGCCAGGCCACATTCAGAATTTGGGCTGGAATCTGGCTGTGGCCAGGAAGGAGTGATGCAGGGGGGCGGAGCAGGACTGGGGAGACAGCCAGAGTATAGATGAGCTCCATTCCAGGGTTGGGGGCGGAAGGAACAGGCTGGCTGCCTCTAGCTCGGCACACCCTGTCCAGTGGGGGAAGCTGCCAGGCGGGCTCACCACTGGCAGAGGCTCCCTGCCAGAACCCTGAGTAGCTCAAACCCCAGCCACCCCTTCTTAGTCCCACTAAAGGATCAGAGAGACCCACATCAAGCCCCAGCCTGTTACTGCAGGTCCCTCTCCCAAGACCTCTGGTGTCCACCCATCACTCACCAGCATCATTTTCTCTTCTATCCACTTCGTCGTACACGTCCATGGCGAGCTCCTCAAAAAGCCGGTTACTGAGCTGGAGGCAGAGGGGGATCCAGGCTCAACCGACCAACCACCCCAGAGTGCCAACAAGGTCAGGATGTTGTGAGACGTGGGGAATGGATCATGTCCTCTGTGCTGCCCAGCCCCAACAGTCTCAGAACTGGAAAATGGGTAGGGGTCTATGTGCTAAGCTCCAGAGAGGAAGAGGACAAGAGGTCAGGCCAGTTAACGCTCTGGGATTCCTAATATGTTGGAGGGCAGAGTCAGGGTCAAAGACAAGAGCAAGGAGAGGTTACAGGGGAGCCCAGTAAGGTTAGTGAGGGGGCAGGAGAGAGGAAGGAGGAGTAATAGCATGGGATGCAGAGGTCAAGAAAGGCAGTTCTAAGTGTCACAGGCCTGTGTGAGCAGACTTACCGCTTGCAGTTTCTTTTTGGCAGCTTTGGCCAATTCTGACAGATCCAGGCTACAGATGAAGAAGGGAGAAGGGGAGAGACCAGATATAAGCAGTGGCCAGGCCCCTGCCAGTGACCTCCCAAACATGCAGGGTTCCCAGGGAGATAAGACCCTGATGTCACACACCAAGCGCCTCCCCGCCCTACCCAACCTCCAAAGCCTGCTGCCCGGCAGGCACGGTATACCTCTGAGACATGCACTTTTGCCGAGATCTAAGTCCAGAGGAAGGCAGCAGAGGGGAGAACAGGACAGAGGCAGCAATTACCCAGGAGCGGGCAGCACACACCTTCTTGTGTCAAGCTCAGACTGGTCTCCACACATACCCAACCCAGAGTGTACAAAAGGGAACTCACCTCCCCCTGACCTCTTATCCTCTGCTTTGCTCTTTCTCCATGACCCGTTCATCCACTGTCTGCTACCTGGGAGTTACCTACAGCCTTCCTAACCCTAAAGTCCTAGCCAAGTTTCCCAGTTCTGCCATAATTTCCTCTTGCCTAGGCCTTTGCAACACTCTCTTAACCCATATCCTGCTTTGAGTCTTGCCCTTAGAACTTTTTCTAGCCAGCAGCCAGGGTGATTTTTTTTTTTTTTTTTTTTGCAGTACTAGAGATTGAACCTGGGGCACTTTATCACTGAGCTATACTCCCAGCCATTTTTACTATTATTTTTTTAAAAAGTTTTTTTTTTAAATTTGTTACATATGACAACAGAATGCATTACAATTCATATTACACATACAGAGCACAATCTTATTATTACTATTACTATTATTATTATTTTGGGGTGTGTTGCTGGGGATTGAACCCAGTCTCATGCATGCTAACCAAGCACTCTATCACTGAGCTCAATCCCCAACTCTCTTTACCTTATTTTATTATTTTTTTTATTATTTATTTTCTTTTTTTAAAGAGTAGGGGACCCCGATAAGAACTGCCCTCTTTTTATTTTGGACAGGATTTGGCTAAGATGCTGAGGCTGGCCTTGATTTGCCATCCTTCAGCCTCAGCCTCCTGAATAGCCTGGATTACAGATGTACACCATTGCATCCCATCAGGGTGATCTGATTAGAAAGCGGTTGGTGGGCATCCCTGTGCTCCTGGAGAAGCTGCACAAAGTAAGGCCTAGCCTTGCAGCTCTCTGGTTGTACTACTCACACCCTGCCTTAAAACATTTCAATAATAACAGCATACTTCATCCAGTTTATCAAAAAGTTCACTTTATTTGCTAAATACTTCACATGCATTTCTTAGTTAATCTTTGCAACAGTCCTGAGCTAGGTTACCCCATCTCTAGGTGAGATAACTAAGGCTCAGAGAGGTTAAGTAGCCTACCTCAAGTCACAGAATCAATAAATAGCAGAGATGACTCTACACATCCATGCTTGGAACTCTGCTCTGGGAATGGCAGCTAAAGCTCACAGGGCTGGTCATTCTCACACCTGACTCTCTCCCGTCTTGTTCCCTGTCTCTCACAGTATGCTCTGGCCACACAAGCTGCCTGCAATTCCTGGACCTCTGTGCCTCTGTTATGCTGCTCTTGCTGTACTCCTCTCAGTGAACTAAGGCCTGGCCAGGCTGCTTCTCTGTCTAGTCTCAGTCCTCAAGGGCAAGGATCGTGTCTGAGTTACCTTTGTGTCTCCAGACAGAAGCGGGCTCTGACGAGGAGCGGGCTCTTCACTGAGTGTACATCCATATGTGGATATGTTTATTACACAAACATGCATGCACACATATCAGGCAGAATCAGATCAGAGAAGTAGGGCAGAATCCTGGGGTCTTAAAACAGAGGAGGTCTGTCTGGGTTTAGGGATCTGACCTGTCCAAGCCTGACCATCCCATCTGCCTACAGCCCTTAGGGAGGAAAGATCCTCTCCCCAGATGGAGACATGAAGATATGGTTATCTGAGGGCCACCAGGTGGCGCCGGCATCTATCTTCTGAGCTGGTTGAGTGGCTAGGGGTGTCCCTCACAGTCGAGGCTCTTGGGGCCTCTAAGATCAGAGGCAGAAATGTCCCATTCATACTCTGCCCAATTTGAGAGGACACAGGGGCCTTGTCAGCAGTCACACAGTAAGCCAGCTCCCTGGAGCCTAACTTCTCCCCATAGAGTGGAGGTTTTTCCTAATGACTGTAAGGCAGGTCAGAACTTAGTAGTCCACCCTCCCAGCCTGGGGCCTTTCTTTGCACCCAAGCCCTTCACGTACTTGGACAATAATATGGTTTAGCTGTGTTGCACATACTGAGCTGACATGTACCTACCCTGGGGAGTGAAGACTGGGCTGTTGAGTACCTGTGCCTCTAGCACCTGGGGATGGAGGGTGGGGTCCCAGGCTGAGACCTGGGGAGGGGCAAGGTGGGGCTCTGGGGTCAGGCACCCACATGGCATCCAGCAGTCTCTAAGAAGGGGCATAAGGTGGGCACTCACCTGTCAGCCATCTGTGGGATGATGTAATGCCCATTCTTGTGATCTGAACAAAAATAAAAATGCCAAGTCACTGATGTTGGGTGGCTTAGGCAGCTCAGAGCCCACCTCACTTCTGAGAGCAAGGCTTAGCACCCAGAAAGTGTCAGGGGAAAGGGAGGAGGGCAACCCAACCCAAGAGAACTGGGAACTGGCTGGAAGTTAGGCCCACCCCCATTCCCTGGCCCCAACATGCTGCAGCCCAGAGCCTGCAGCAATTTCACAGGAGCTAGTTGCCTAGCAACACTGTTCCCCAGCTGGCTTTGTCACTATGGCACCTGCCGCTGGGGTGTGTCTGGGTCCTACCTGCCTGGCCCAGTCATGCCCACTCTGTGCTCTGCTCACCGGGCTTGCGTCCACAGAGGTAGAAGGCCAACCTGTCAGTGAGCTCATACTGGCACTCGACTAGCCTTTCCGCCAGCTCATGGTGTCCCGCCTGCCTGTGGGGAGGGGGCATGGCTCAGCCCTGCAGCAGCAGCCCACTCTCCACCACCCAAGCCTCACCCTTCAGCTGACCCTCACCTGGCATAGTCGATGGGTGTGCGGCCATTGACATCAGGGGAACCAGGATCAGCCCCATACACCACCAGCAACTCGGCCTGCAGTGTCTGCCCTGCCTTGGCAGCCACATGCAGAGGTGTGGTGCCCTTCTCTGGATGGAAGAAGTTGGCCTGAGCACCCAGGGACAGCAGGCGTAGACATGTCTCCAAGTTGCCTGTCCGCACACTAGAGTGCAGTTGCTGTAAGGAGCAAAGCGTGCAGTAAATATGTGAGTGTGCAAGGTACATTGCCAACACCCAGGCTGTACCTGGCCCAGGCTGCTCCTGGGACTCGTACCAGCTCCAAGGGGCCCAGCCAAAATTGGGTCATGTCAGGGAGGACAGAGGGTTTCCCTATTCAGAGTTAATGCCAATTAATAGTTATTGACAATCATCACATACCACATGCTGTGTGCTCTGCTTGCGACAGACATTACCTATGAGGGAGATACTGTTACTATATTTTATAGATGAGAAAACTGACTGCCTAAGAAATTGTCCCAAGATTTCCCAGCTTTCAAGGAACAGCTGGGGGAGTCTAGCTTTACATGACCACTTGGAATCTGAAGAGTCTTTGACACTTCCAGCTTGACAGAGCAGTCTTACCCCCTCACTGTGCCCTGTTTTCCCCTACCTGGCTGCTTTGGGGGTATAATGCTCAGTGGTAATGAAGGAGAGGCCTCAGGGTGTCATGGGTCTGGGAAAAAGAGAAAAGGTCTATCCATCCATTGTGGGGCCCCTCGAACCTTGCTGAGGTCTTTGGCGGTGACCCCATCATCATCCCGGCAGGGAAGCTTGTGCACAAACGCCAGCATCTGGTACTTGGCCCTGATGAACTCTGACTTGATGGGGCTGCATGGGGCACACAGGAGGCAATGGGGAGCAGGGCCAGAGAGGCTGGTCATCTGGCCACCTCCCAGGCCTCTGTACCAGAGTACACAGCACTGCCCACCACCCTTGCAGCCCCACTCACTGGACTTTGTCTTGGGGGTTGGCTTTGCGCCGGCCGCTCTGTACTTGTGCGGGGTCCAGCAGGGAGTGCTCCCAGATGGAGTTGGCCCCATTGCTGGCGAGCGTGTGTACCATCTGCAGGGAAGAGATGCCAAGTGAAAGAGTGCCCACTGCGTGCCGGGCACTGGGGGAAACACGCCTTGAGTGCCTGCCATGGCTAGAAACAGTACTAAGGGGCCTACTTTGTGCCTGGCACTGCATGCCTCCATCCAGTCAGGCCACCCAAAGATGAGGATCCTGTTTAACACTTTAGGTTACACGGTGAGTGTGCCAACATTCAGAAACATTAAGCAACTTGCTCAATGCCACCTGTCCAATCTAATAAGTGGCAAATGTGGTTTAAAAGGTTCCTTTCTATATGGGGTAAGCAGATGGGTAGAAAGGGTTAGTATCAAACAGGCACAGTCGTACACATCTGTAATCCCAGGGGCTTAGAAGGCTGAGGCAGGAGGATTGCAAGACCAATCTTAGCGATTTAGCAAGTCCTTAAGGACTTAGTGATACCCTGTTTCAAAATAAAACAAAAAAAGGCTGGGGATGTAGTTCAGTAGTTAAATGACCCCGAGTTTAATCCCTGGTACCAAAAAAAAAAAGAAAAAAAGTAAGGGTTAGGAATCAGGCTCTACCCAGGTGGGCAATGCCTCTAAAAGCTGCTGATCCCAGATAGGTATATAGTAGGTATGAAGGAAATATGCCCAGGCTCAGCACACTGTCTGTGGGAAGAAACACCCAGCCCAGCCCTGTACCTGCAGCAGAGTGGGAGGCCAGGCGCTATGGCGAAGGTGCTTGACGATGGAGATGTGGCGTCCCAGGCTGCGGTGCACACTGCAGCACTCATCACACACCAGCACGCCCCTGCTGATGGATGCCCAGCCAGGGTCTGGGGAAAGAAGGCAAGGGTCAGCTGGAGATGAACAATAGGTGAGACCTCCTGAGTACCTGCACTGGGCCCATACTATGCTTAGTGCTTTGTGTATACACAGTCACTCAGTCCCTAGTAGTCTAGGAGCTGGGTTAACAATGAGGGACTCCCTCATTCAGGCTCACAGCCGGGGACTGACAGAGCCACACCCTTTCTTACACCTGCTCCTGTGGGGACCTAGGATCCCCAGGGCTCGTTCAGTGGGTAAAGCTTCCTGTCCTGTAGCCACCACTACAGATCCCACAGCCTTTCCTCAGGGAGCAAGGTTGCTGCCCTAGTCTCCTCCCAGGAAGGCAAGAATCCCCTGTGGGATGTGGCCTTGACATCATGTGCCAGAGAGCCCAGGGTACCCCTCCTCTTCTGGGGCAGTACCATATTTCTCCTACATGCATGGTTCTGTTGTGCCGCAGACTGGCTGAGCACAAAATAACCGAGCCGCCACGAGGCACTTGTAGGTTCAAACAGGAACTACTTTATTGCCAGAACTTTCACCGGCACTCCACCGCGCATTCCCAGGGAACTCTCTCAGCCTTCTACCAGGCTCCGCAAGAACTCAACGGGGAACTCCACCGAGAACTCAAAAGTAGCGAACTCAAAAGTAGTGGGCGCCCGAGGCAGCTGGAGCCGCCCTATTGCAGGAGAGCAGGGGTCTATATACAACTGAATACACAGCCTGTTTCAATCCAGCATCATCCAGTCATAGCAATTATACACAGCTTAACTTAATTATCATCATCTTAATGGCTTGCTGGTGTCACCTCTCAGCCACTCCTTCTGGCAAAATGCCAGGCACCAACCCAACTCGGCTGTGGCTCTCAACACTGTTGGAACCTGCTTGACAGATCACATTGCTCCACAGGCTCCTGCTCCTGCCCTTGCACTAGCAGCTGAGAGGCCCTTTCAGACCTGAGCCTCCTTACCACCATTATTGTGGGCTGGACCCACTTCCAAGAAGGATGAATAGAGCAAAGGAACAAGTCAGGTGCTTTGTAGTTGAGGCCTCTTACAACTGCCAGGCATAGGAGGAAATGCTGTCCTGCTTTACAGATGAGGATATAGTGGCTCAGAGATGTCAGAGGTCTTGCTCAAGGTCACAGAGCTAATGAGTAGAATTGGTAAGATGTGAACCCAAGCATTTTGACTCCCCAAACCAATTCAGGTCTACATACTTGCTGATTCCCTCTGCCCCTACAGCCCTGGATGGGCACAAGCTTGGGAGCCACTATCTACTCCTTAGGGAGAAGTACACTTTAGAAACAAGAAGTGCTAGGATGGGGTGGAAGCCCCTGGGGTCCTTCTGAAGGGCAAGTAAGATGCCACCCATCTTGGGCCCCTCAGGAGAGGGGGAGGAGACAGCTGCATACAACTCAGGCTGTGGAAAGGTCACTGGGGAGAAAGCAGTCATTGTGTGTAGCCCAAGAGGGGGCAGGGAGCTTCTCTCCCAGATACTCGGCTCTGCCCAGGCCCCCGCCCCAGCTCAGGAAGTCCTTTCCTGGGGTGGTGGCAGCAGCTGCGATGAGATGAAGGAGATGACTCTTGGCCTTGCACTGTAGTGCTCAGGGTGCCCAATAGTGGTCCCCCAAAGAGGGAAACAGGCTTGAGATGATGAGATTCTCTCCCAACCAGGAGATTCTAAGGCCCTTCCCCAGAAGGACACCCATCAAAATTTCCACAATTGTGAGCAGACTAAGGGTCTGAACTTTGCCCATGGCCAGTGTCCCCCAATAAAGAATGGGAACACTAAGTGGAAGAGAGCTCAGTCTTTGTTTGGGCTTAGGGTTCTTTAGGGACCCCACAAAACAGGGCAATGAGGGATGCACAAGGCAGCTGTCATATACCTTCCTAGAAGGCTGACAGCAGGGATTCATGAGGAAGGAACCAGCCATCTATGACAAGAGGGGGAGCCATAGGGCACACTTTTGTATTGGCTTTACCAAAACAGTAATGTATCCCAAGCATGGAAACCACCCTCCCGACTCTCAAATACCACTGGGTCAGGGGGTCTGCTTGCCAGTCACCTCCGGCAGCCCAGGCAGGAAGCGGGAAATGATGCAGCCTAAATTCCTCTTGTTGAAATGGTGGGGTTTCCTGTAAGTGGGGAGCCGCCCAGGCCAGGATCATAAATGGGCTGCCCCGAGGCCTCCACCCCAGGCTTGTTGCTCTACCAGACAAGCTAAGACTCGAAAGGCCAGCTAGATATCCAGCGCCAGTGGCCCCAGAGTTCTAAACTGTGGGCAGACCAGACATGGTAAGGCTCTTGACATGGCAATCTCTAAAAGACCAGGACCAGAGGAATATGGTCCAAGGCTTTGTTTGGCAATAGAGACAGCCCAGCTTGAGAATGCTCCTCTCTCCTCTGTGATGATCTGAAACAGGAAGGGTGGGCAGGAGACACTGTCCTGGTCTAGGCCACACTGCTGCCAGCTCAGTTCTGAGTTCTGGATGACATAGAAGGGGAGCCTACCCTAACCATTCTACCTACACCATCTGCCCAAGTGGCTTTGGGTCTACTAAACAGAATCCTTAAACCCCACCTGGGCCGGTTCCCAAGCAGAAGGGTCAGGTAGAGTTTCTTTCTTTTTTTTTTTTGTACCAGAGATTAAACCCAGGAGCACTTAACCATTGAGCCACATCCCCAGAGACCCTACTGCTCTTTTTTTTTTTTAAGTTGCTTAGGGACTCAGTAAGTTGCTGAGGCTGGCTTTGAACTTATGATCCTCCTGAGCCACTGGGTTTACAAGCATGTGCTAGGACCTAGCAAGAGTTTCTGAAAGTCAAACAGCTATTGAGTTTAAGGAATCCTTGCTCCTAAGAAGCTCCTTGGACCAAACTTGGGGGAGAAGGAACAGGGAATGTAAGTGTTAAAGGGGAGGTGGTAGCTTCCTTCTGGCTCCATAGTCAGGGTGTGGGTCTGGTATGTGTGAATAGGCTGCAGGAGGGATCATGATAAAATGTTAAACTAGTGTCAACCCCAAGGGAGCCTCTACTAAGGTGAATTCATGCCACTACCTAAAGCCATCAGTGGCTTCTAGGGCCAGTAGGTCTGTATAGAAATACCAGCTTCAGGCTTTCCTCTCCTGAGCTAAAGGCCAGATCCTCAGTAGGCAAGAGGGAAAGCAGTCAAGAGTGGGGACAGAGGTGAGACTGGTGGTTACCTTTGGTGATATGGACTGGGGAGGGGTAGAAGGAAGCCCCTAAGAGTAATGGAAATGTTCTGCACCTTGAGCACAGTGGTATTTTCATAGGTTTACACAGGTGTGAAAATCCACAAGAGGAACACTAAGGTGCAGGTATGTCTGTGAGTTATACCTCAGTAAGAAGAAGAAAAGCCCAACATTTACCCCATCCCAAAAGCTACATTAAGAGAAATGAGCCTACAGGTTAACTTGCAACATGTCTCCTGTCAGTGGCCTGCCCACCTACAGGATGGGGATCTTGAGGTCTTCATGCCTGTGCCCAGGGTTCCCATGGGGTAAGTAGGTTCTTGAGTGACAGGCCAGGAAGCTTGGGACGGAGGCCATGTGTCAGGGTGGGTGAAGACAAAGGAATGGGGAACCAACATTCTCCAGGATGCTTCAATGCCTGCTCCTCTCCTGGACTCCCAAGGCAGGCAGGGATGCAGATATCACTGTTTAGGTAGCACAAACTGCCATAGCAGCTGTCTTGCACCGTACATTAATCCCTGGGTGATGGGGCCCTTTGGGCATAGGCTGCATTACCTCTCAGGTCCATCAGCCCCTCTCCCCCAAATGAACCAATTATGAAAAGGCCATGATGCCACCCCTGGGGCTCAGACTGTAGGGTTTCTATCACTGTGAGAGAAGCTAGTGACTGAGTGGAGTCATGCACCAAGAAGGTTGGCACTGGGTCTGGACTCTAAACTGCTGGGTATCCTCATGTCTCTTTTGCCCAAGATGCTACAGGCCCAGATTGAGAATGCCACTGCTGCCAGGGCCAGCATGGTAGGGTAGGGGTATGGTATAGTCCTGAGAAGCTCTGAAACACTGGGACTTGGGGAGTGCCTGCCATGTGGCAGACACCATGCTATGTGCTGAGGTGGGATGATGAGTAAGACTTTGTCAATATCCTGCTCACCTCATTATCTTCTTGGTGAGGTGAGGGCCATCCTGGATCAGGGGAAAAGGAGGTACCCTGGGCACAAATGCCTCTGAGAGCAGAGCTGCCAAACACATCTGATGAATACTATTCCTCTCCCCAAGGCCACCGGGCATCCAGAGACTCCAGTGACACACTCACAGGGAACGCAGAAAGGACAACTGTTTTGCTGATATTGCTCTATAGCCTCTGCCCCAGAATCAGGAGCACAGATTCAGAGACTGGGGGTGGGGTGGGGGCTTGGAATCCATTTCTACTCTAATTCCTTTGCCTCACAGTTGAGGAAACTGAGGCCCAGAGTGAGGAAAGTCTTTCAGTGAATCACAGAGTAAACTGGAGAGAGGCAACACCAAAATTCAGGCTACCTGATGAGGTGCCTGCCTACTAAACCTCTCCCTCCCCTAACAGTGGTATATAACAGCTGGGGACAGAGAGAAGGAAGACAAGGTCTCCTCTTACCCTTTCCATTCCCAGACCTGACCATGGTTGGGGAAAGGGAATCACAATTTCTAGCTAATTTGGGGTAAGGACACTTTAGGGCTATCCAAACCAAGAGAGGATACAATGAGATATCTTGTGCCAGTGCTTCTGCAAGGTATCCATAGCTCCCAAATGCTCTAGCTTGGAGCACAAGAACTAATAGGCCATCTGTGGGGCCCAAATTGTTGGGATCTGAGGCTTTCCAAGAAGTGAGTGGCTTGAAGTTAAGGGCCCACACAATAGCACCCTATACTTTCACAGTCTCCTTGGAGTTCACAGACCCTCTGAACCTGCCCAGGAAGATAATTCCTTTTCTAAAGAAAGGATGGTCAAGGTCCAGAGCTTCCTTCCCCAGACCAGCTGAGTCCCTATCATTGCTTGTGTCTTCCCATATCATAAGGGAGCAGCCTCTTGGGTCACTGCCCCTCACTTCCTCAGCAAGTCAAGGAGTTTTAAGCTGGAAAGGAGAAGGAAAACACTGCATAAGTACAGCCAGAAGGCGAGCCAGGAAACCAGCTGGATGAGGAGAGATCTGGTCACCCCTTGCCACTACTCTCTACCCTCTACCTAATTCTGGCCAAACTGGGCTAGAAAACCAAAAAAGGCTCCTGTCCAGACCAATGACACGATTGGTCAATGCCAAGACCACTTTCCCAGGCAGGCCTCACTAGGAACAGGAAAAGCCAAATCCAGCTGTTCCCAGTTAACCAGCATGCCAGGGGATGCTTCCGGAAGAAGATGCCCTGGCTCGGACTAGCCCTGAATACCAGGCCCTACAAGGAGTCCCAGCTTTGGAAACCAGAGGCAGGGAGTCTTAGGAATAGCCATCCTCTCTGGCGCTCCTGAGGCAACTGTATCTAAGCCCCCTGGCTCATCTGCCCCTTGCCCTCTGCCACCCCAGCGAGCATGCGGACCATGCAAGCAGCAGGTGCAAGACGTGGGGGTGGCACTGAGACGACACAAAAAACGGACTCGCGCCCACCTCCTAAATCCTGCCGGCCTCTGCCGGAGCCCTCCAACCGCCCTAAGCTGGCGCTTCCGTTTGGATACCGAGATGGAGGTGGAGAGGCAGCTAGCTGCCCGCCTCCCTCAAACTGAGGGGAGGTGGGAGGCGGCGCCGGGAATGTCCTACCTCACTCGTCCACGGACTCTACCGATTAGGAGCCCCTCAGGCCGACCCTCCGCCAAGGACGCGGCTCCGCAATGGCCACGGCTGGGGCTGGGGCCGAGGCCTGAGGCCGCAGCCCCCCGCCCCGCCCTCCGGCCCGGCACAGCACACCCTCCAGGCCCCGGCGCCCGCCCGGCGGCGGCCTGGGTGTGCGGTCCCGCCCCCGGCCCAGCCAGCTTACCCGGAGCGCTGCAGTCCGCACACACCTCCGCTCGCGGCCCCTTCCGGGACATCCTCAGCGGCGACGCGGCCGCAGCCCTCTGGGCCAGCGTGGGGGGCGCGGGCAGCGGGCCCGGGCGGCGGCGGCGGCCCTGCTGCCCGGCCCCGCTCCCGCAAGGCCCCTGGTAGGCTCCGCGCGCCCAGCCAACCGTCCGCTCCTGGGGCTGGCCCGGAACCCGCCGTGCCCGCCTGCCCGCTCGCCCTCGGCGCCCTCCGCCCCGCGCCACCCCACCGCCGCTCGCCGCTCGCTCTCCCCGCCCCCTGCGCGGCTCCCGGCCGCTCCTGCAGGAAGCGGCGCAGGCCCTGCCCACCGGGGGAGGGGCGGCCCACACCCCCACCCCGCCGCCCGGCGCTGCCGGCCGCGCCTCCCGGAGAAAGGAAGCCGGGAGCGCGGGCGGGAGGGGGCGGGGGTCCTTAAAGGGACCGCGGCCGACGCAGGCTGCGTTGCCTGCAACGGTGGCCTCTGCTCCGGCGCTCCCCAGGCCCGGAGGCTGTGTGAGTCATTCTTATGGTCTGCTCCCTTTCACTTTCGGCGTACGTGTTGAGGGCGGGGGTGGTCCTGAGACGCTTGGCCCCGCGACTGTGAGCCAAGTCGTGTGGAGATCCGAGAAGGGAGGAATGAGCTGGAGGCCTGGGTCCCCTCCCCATCAAAGGGGCTGTGCCTTGGGGTACCCATCTATCTTTGGTTGGGGCGATGTTCGCCTCCAGGTTCCCCGTGTGTCCACATCTGTGACTAGGTGGGTATCTGGTCACACCCTTGCTCTGTATGCACACTGCCAACAATATGGATGCCCAGGTACCAGAGAGGTCATGCAGTGTGTCCCCCTGCATCCAGACTAAAAATACATTTATCCCTTCATTCTTGCTTCCATTTGGATGTTTTTAAAGCCCTCCTGAGGAGTGACCAGTGTGCCTGTATGCATTAATATCCCCCCCCCTTTTAAAATCTGCTTTGTATGTATACATGGTGTTTCTAGGCCACCAGAGGTGTGTGTGTACAGAGACTGTGCATATAATACACAGGCCGTTTCTTGTGAGGCCTTTCTTCCTAGACTTCACACGGAGAGGAAGGAGGGGACATTGTGGGGGCCCGGCAGAGAGCCCAAGTACCGGCCGCACGTGGGTGCACCCTGGCACTGAGCATGCTCCCTCATACACGTGTGCCTCTTGTGGCCCTAGCCCCCATCCCTGCAGCAGCAAAAGGCCAGTGCTTTCTGCTTGTGGGGAGAAGGCAGAGGTGCCCAAGACGAGGCCTGGGGGCCAGCTCAGTGGTGACACAACTAAGGAAGAGCTTCCCCCGCCCCCTCCCCGCCCCCGCGCCAAGGGACTCCTGCTCAATAACAGGGCAGGGGTTGGGGGGAGTCCTTGGGCATGGTTCCTGAGTGGGTCGATTTATCCCAGCGGTGCCAGAGCAGCAGTGACTTGTAGGTGGGCAGACTCCTTCCCTAGGGAAGACAAGTAATGCTTATGAGTCACACCACCCGAAATACATGCAAAGCTGCCTCCATCGCCTTTCACTGCAGCCCAGATTGACAAGTTTGTTTGAAATTGCGATCCACGGGATATATTTATAATCGCACCTTAAAAAAAATTAGACTTCTCCTCTCCCCAGCAGCTCAGCTGGTGGGGTTTGTGCAAGCAGATAAGTCGCGGGTGTGTGTTTGAGGGGCGGGAGAAGCACCACCTGCAGTCCCTGTGGTGCACTCGCTCCAAGGAGTCCAGGGGCTTCGAGCTCCAATGGGAGGAGGGGTGCACTGGAGGAGTGGCCTGGAAGCCAGTACTGGGCGCTCAGCTCACGTACGGTGGCCGCCTGTTCACCCCCGATCGACCCCCAGCTATGGAATTTCATTTATTAAATGTCGAGGCGGCTGCTGGCAGTCCAGCCGCTTGGTTGTCTTTGTTTCTTCGCTGTGTGGGCGCGTCTGGAGCACGTGGCAGCCAGAGCGCTCAGACCAAGGAGAAAGCGACTTGGGTTTAGTGTCAATGGCCGCCTGGCAAAAAGAGAACCGGGCTGCCCAGGGAACAGTTGCCTTCGAATCCAGCATGAACCTTCCTTTTCTTCGGGTTCGGGGTTGTGCAGAGAAAGAAGAACGATTCACCCCCTGTCCCCACCCATCTCCTGGTTGGCCCCTGGATTGGTCTTGGCATGGACACACTGTCTAAACTTTGTTCCTGAACCCCTAGCCTCGTCATAGCGAAGCTTCTACGCTTGAAGCTGGGGAATAAAAAGATTTTGGATTTCTCGATGGAGATGTCACCACCCCAGGAAGCGGGACAGCTAAAGTGGAACCACACACAAGAGTCTAAAAACAATTTAATGAGATGTACAGGCATTCTATTCTCCAGGCCGCTCCTCGACGCCCCTCCCTCGCTTTAGCCCTACCCATCTCGGGCTGCAGCCACGACACTCTGCTGACCCCTAGTGGTGAAGGTGGGCAGCGGTTCCGAGATCCCGACACGCCAGCTGACTCCTCCCAGGCTGGAGAAAGGGGCGAGGCAGTCTGCTCCTCCCTCATCCTTTCCCGCCGGGGCCTGGCACCAGAGGGTGTGGAGGAGGAAGAAGAGAAGACCACACAAAGAAACCTGAGAGAGGCGTGGGAATTTGCAAGCTTTTTCTGGCACCTCCCACACAAACACTTCTTGGATTGTTGTTCTAAGTAGGGCTGATGTGGAATCCCTTTTTCCTGCCTTGTTTTAAGGTGGGCTCAAGAAGGCACTGGTTGTACCACCTGTCTCAGTCAGTGTCTGGTTGTACCACCTGTCTCAGTCTGCCTGTTTGTGGGAGGGAGGTGCCCGTTTCCAGGGCAATTATTATCCTTAGCTCACCCCAGGAGGTAGTATCCAGTCTGTTTTTAGAGGTGAGTGGAAACAGAAGATGTGAGCATTTGCTTAAGATCCAGCAATTAGGAAGGAGGTATTCAAACTCAGGTCTCTTGACATCATAGTTCCTCTTTCCTTCAGGGGCTGGGCCAAGCCTCTCGATTCTTCCAGCTCTTGCAACTGGCGGCTCCAGAGGCCAATTCCACTTTTACCACACCCTCTGCAGGGACCGTTCTGGAAGGACCTCTGCCCTGGGTCATCTAGGGAGGAAGCAGTCTGGAATCAGTAAATTTCCCTTATTGAGGGGCCCACATGGGGGTAGAGGTGGGGAATTGCCACCTGCTGCTTTCTCCGCCCAACCTCACTCTGGTTCTTGCTGAGCAATCATCTTTCCAGTGTCATGTGTGGAATGTGAGTTTATTTCTAAGAGGGCAGGGAATATCTTGAGGAAATATTTCAGGTGCTAGACCCTTGGCTTCTCCGGTGTCTCTGGTACTGATTCCCTGCATCTTTCTCAAGTGTCCTGCATAAGCCACTCTCTTCTGGGAATCTGGAATTCTCCTCAAGGCCCTGGGACCCGTGCAGGATTCTAAAGGCCACACCTCCCTCCGGCCCCCAAATGGTCATGTGGCCTGTAGCCCCCTCCCTCTCTAGTAAAAGGCAAAATGCCAGCGGGAAGAGGCGTGCCCCAGCCCACCCGGCGTCAGGGGAGTGCCTCGGTTTCGCCAGGCCCGACTCCCTGCCTACTCTCTTAGGGAATCGGTACAGTGCGAGACCCTCTCTGGTCACCCGCCACGCTCGGTTCCACGAGACGGACTACAAGCCCCATGATGCCGCGGGGCCGAGCTGTAACAAGCTCTGCCCCGGGAACCCGGGTCCCCTCCTCTCTCCCGCTAGTCCCTGCATCCCTTGCCGGCCGCTCGGGCTGAGCGCCGGGCTATGCGGCTGCGGGGAGCCGGAGGCTGCGGGCGCGCGTCCCTGCGGCGGCGGCGGCGTCTTCGGGGCCCGCGCCCCGTGCGCCCCCGCTGCAGGCGCCTGCTCCCTCAGCGGAGCGGAGTCTTTGTGTGCGGGGGTGTGGGAGGCGACGCGCAAGTCCGCGCCGCGCCGCCGAGTGCCCGCTCCCTCCCAGGGCGGGTGGGGGCCTCTCCGCGCCGCCAGTCGCCGCCGCCGCCCCGCGAGGACGCCGGCCGCCCGCGCCGCCCGCACCGCGCCGGGCGCGTCGCCCCCGCCCGCTGCCGCCGCCGCCGCCGCCGCTCGCACATGCCCGAGCCTCAGCCCTGCGAGCAGGCAGCGCCGGCCGCCCGCCCCGCGGCCCCGGGCCCGCACTCCGGTGCCGTCCCTCCTCCCCAGCTGGGCGCCGCGGCCCCGGCATGAGGAGCGGGCGATGATCCCTGCCAACGCCTCCACCAGGAAGGGGCCCGAGGGCAAGTACCCGCTGCACTACCTTGTGTGGCACAACCGCCACCGTGAGCTGGAGAAAGAGGTCCGCGCGGGCCAGGTAGGAGCGCCGTCGGGGCGTCGCGGGGACCCCACGGCCCGACACGCCCGTCCGACGTGGGGAGGGGGCGCGGCGCCAGCTGTCCCGCCTCCCCGGCGAGTTTGCAGCGCTTCTTTGTTTGCAGCCGCGGCTTTTGTGCTTGTTGTCCAGGAGAGGGTGATGGTAGCGGCCCCCGCCTGCTCCCCTCCTGCTGGGACAGGCGGCCCACACGAGTTACGGGCCCTCCCAGATTGGGGTAGGGGACACTGTACCCCTTCTTCGTCGGGGCAGTGAGGGCTGCGGGGAGGGACTGACGGCTCTGTGTTCCATGTGGTGAAAGAGCCATCCAGGTTCGCGTGAGCCGCGACACCTCCGCGTGAGTGGGTGGAGGGGGGAAACGCCTGTGTGGGGTGGGGGCCACAGGTCAGGGAATAGGTTGTGTGACACTCCGGGCATCCCAGCCCCACCCAGGGCCCTCTTCTTTCCTGTGTGCTTTCTCTGTTCGCTCAGACAGGGCAGAGCCTTCGACCTTAGCCAAGGCTCAGGAATGGGAGTGGAGAAGGACCCTCCTGGGAGGCCTCCAAGGACCTTGTCCAGGTGCTGAAAGGCGCTCTCCTGCCCTCTGGTGCAGGGGCTTGTTTTTTAAGCTAGGGGACAGTGGCCTCAGGAAGAACTTGAAGTTCTGCCCAGAGAATAGACTCCTTGGTTCTTACTGTCAGTGAGGACCAATGGATCAGCCAGCTTGGAGGTGTGCAGTGGCTTCCAAGAAGACAGGTGAAAGGGTGGGGTCTCCTGGTTATTTTGAGGGTGTACCGGGAATTGAGCTAGGGGCACATAACCACTGAGCCACATCCCCAGACCTTTTAAAAAATATTTTATTTAAAGACAGGGTCTAAGTTGCTTAGGGCCTTGCTAAGTTGCAGAGGCTGGCTTTGAACTTGAGATCCTCCTGCTCTAGCTTCCTGAGCCACTGGCACCGGCCCTGGCTTCCCGGCCATACTTTAGGTCAAAGGTAGGAATAGGTCACAGTCTGTAATTCTTTCTTTAGCACTTAGGCCACAGGTAGGGACTTATGTTACAGAAGATCTACCTTAAGGTGGGAAGCAGTGACCAGAGCTGGGTACAGCTTGCCCTGGGTGTCTCAGGTTAAGACCTCTAGACTTGGTTGGGTCTGAGACTCTGGGGTGGTTGGCTGGGAGTAGTTAGTTTAGGAGTTGCCCACAGTGCAGGTCTATCTTCTGAAGGCCACTTCTTGAGCCATGGAAGTTCAGTATGAGGAGCTGTCCAATTCCCAAGGAAAGAGTTGAAGATTGGACATCAGACTGAGCCAGGGGAGGTTCAGACTCTCCTGGAAGTTCCTCCCTGAACCCCCAGGCATCCAGCTGTGCATGGTAGTCCCAATCAATAGTAGGGTGACCTGGGTTTGAAAACTTCTGGGCTAGGCCAAGTGTTTACTTCCATCTTCCTTCATTTATTTATCTTGGTGGGGATTGAACCCAGGGGTACTTAACCACTGAGCCACATCCCCAAACCCTTTATTTTAAGACAGAGTCTTACTAAGTTATTTAGGTTCTCACCAAGTCTCTGGCTTTGAACTTGGAATTCTCCTGCCTCAGTCTTCCAAGCCGCTGGGATTACAGGCACCGGGCTACTTCCTTTCTACCTCTGTTTACACTAGAAGTCTCCAAGTTGTCCCTCAGCCTGGGTGCTTTACTTATTTTGTGGTTTTCAGCCATAAGAGGCCTGGTAGAGTACCCTGGGCAAATAATGATGTGCCTGCCTTCAAGGAGCCTGGGTTCTGGGGAGGCATGTGTGGACAGGCGATTACAGTTCAAGGTGCAAGATGCTCAAACACAGACTCTCTAGTCCGCTGGCTCTTCTTTGCTTTTCTCCTGAGGGCAAAAGAAGCCCCCCCCCCCCCCGGAAGTTGTAACTGGAGGGATTTAAACGTGATCTGAGAGGAATTTTCTGGAGGTCCAAGGATTATTAGGCTGCAGGCTAGAGACTGAATCTCTAGAATTTCTCAATACTACTTCCTTGCCCCAGGGACAAGGAAGAATTCCTGTAGACTGGAGAGAGGCTGAATGCCCTGGAAGAAAGGACTTTTTCACTGTTGACAGTTCTGAAGTCAGCAGCCATCTTGCTAGAGAGGCTGGGCGGGGAGCACAAGGCTTGGGGCTGCTGAGTGTATCTACTTCCACTCTCTCAGGCTGTCATAGAAAACTGGTACCAGGTTCACCCCCATCCCCTCCCAGATGAGTTAACATCTCCTTGAAACAGACATCACCTGCCCTGCCCTCAATCCAGGCCAGGGAAATATGGGGCATAGTTGAGATTAACCCTTGTTCAACAGTAGAGAAGCCAGAGGGGCATCAGTCAGCCTGGGTGGGAGAGCTCCTGGCTACACTGCAATTCTAAGACTGGCCCAGAGTGATGCTTGTATGCAAATGTGCACTGTCTTGTCTTCAGGGCAACAGGCTCTATTTTCTGCAGGGGACAGACCTGGAAGTGAGCCACCTAACACCATGATGAAAATCATGTAGACTCTTGGCATCCCAGCTGGGGGGTCCCTGACCTCTGGTCCCCCTGGGGCCAGCCAACACAGGAAACAGCCAGGCTTCCCTAAAGCACTTGGTTGCTGGGTTTCCCTGATCTTCACTTGGCACAGCTGCCTCTGTCTCACTCCAAGAAAGCCCTGCAGAGGCCCTCCTATGGGCAAGCTTGGCAATGCTGGCTGGCTGAGGAGGGGAGAGCATGGCAGCCTTCAGAGTAGGTTCATGGGCTTTGCTCAGCCCCCTGGTAGCTCTTCTGGGAGTGGTAGGCAGGTAAGAGATGCTGGGGTAAAGGGAAAGGGCCTAGTTGGCACCCTACAGTAGTTGCTGGGTACCCTGCCAGGTTAGGAGGGGTAGCTGGTTGTAGTCAGAGAATGTGCCAGTTCCCCCTTGCCTGACACAGCCCTGAGGTTGGCACAGCCAGCTGGGCACAGCCCTGGTTCTGGAGTCACGAGTCCGCGGTGTTCCCTGGGGGTGAGGGAGTAGGGGTTAGACTGCACATTTCCCTGTGGGAGGCGACGTGCAGGGAAGGCCTGGAGAGCAGGATTCTTCTCCTGGCAACAGGGACAGATTGTGGCCCCAGTGAAACATTTTCTTCTTCCTGGGGCTGCCTCTGCCACAGTCCTTCCTGCTTTCCCTGTTAATCCTTCTCACCTAGGGGCAGGCTAGGTGAGGTTGTGGTGGAGATGGGGGGCGGTGGCACCAGGATGCTCAGATGCTGCCTTACTAAAAGTACTAGTTGTTTCCAGGACCTTAGGGAGCACCTACAACCCCTCTTTGCCCTAAAGTGGGCAATCCTGGGTGTGGGGTATCACCACAGCTGGTGAGCTATGATGTTTAGGAGAGGGAGCCACAAACCCCAGAAACCAAAAATCAATGTGTTCTGGGATGAGGGGAGCAGCTGCCCAGGGAGGGAAGAGCTGGAGAGTCAGCACTGTCCCCAGCTGCCCAGAGCCTCCTACACAACCTGAGCATGCTCCCTTCGCATGCTGTCCTTTGAGAGAGCTCAGACATGCCTGTCCCTAACCGTGTGTCTGGTGGTAGAGCTTAGAAGCAATAGCCAGATCAAACTCCAGCTGTCTTCCCTCGGGCTGGGAAGGGGACAGAGGCTGGGCAGGCAAGGCTTCACACACACTCTGGGCCCGTTTTCTCCAGCAACCAGGCTTAGTCTATACATTTGGTTTGTGCTTTTAAGGTTTCACTTGACAAAAGGATTTTGCCAATGCTAAAAGAGTTTGAAAAATATCCTGCTAGAGCATGTGGGTGTGAGAGGTGTTTAGTACAGATATTCTGGCAATGAACATGCGTGTTGTATTATACATGAGTAGATGCCTGCAGAGCCAGAGGGCAACTGCGCACTCATGTGCTTGTACATTTAGGGGTACACAGGTACCACGTGTGGAAACAGAAGTATGTAGGAGTATGTGTGTGTGCGCATGTGTGCTCCTTCCTGAGTGGAGGCAGGGAGGCTTGTAAGTTTCTGTATGGTACCTATGCACACTAGTGTGTGTGTGCGCATGTGTGCTCCTTCCTGAGTGGAGGCAGGGAGGCTTTCTTCCCAGAGAGCCACAGCCCCAAGCTCCAAAGATACCAGCTTTGACTCCAACTGAGGTCTGCCAGGGAGAGGAGTTTCTATTTTCTTGGTGGGGAGGGCTGGGTGTTGGGTTTCATGGGAACCCTTTTCATTCCAGAAATTAAACTGCTGTAGGCCTTTGCTGAGGAGATTAATAAATTCTCCCACTTGGGCTGCAGGCCCTGCTCTGGGCAGGTGGGGGAGCTGCTTTGGAGCCTGGCTGGGTGTACGGGGTCCACATTGACTCTGTAATCAATGATGCCCGGGAGAAGGCTGCTGGAAACACCCCTGAAAAGTAGGGACATGCTGAGACCAACCTGGCAGGCTACGCCAACCTCTCCCTATGACCTGGAGCTGAGGCACCTGACAGGGAGGATATGCAGCATCTGGGGCCCTGGGGCTGGGCAGGGTGCCCTGCCAGCTCCTTGGGGCCTTGTTAGCAGCATCAGTAGCATCTGGGGCAGGGAAGGTCCTTGTGGCTCAGTTCTAGTACCATGGGGATGCCACCTTCTGATTTCCTCAGCCAGATAAGGGTTTGTGGATCCTCCACCAATCTCATCTGAGGGCTCCAGACCCCACCAAGGTTGGGACTTGGGGTGTGGGGGGGTCCAGCTCACTCCAGGACAGGCAAAGAGCTCACTTCTCTGTGAGGAGCTGTTACAGAGGAGCTGCAGGGGGCTTCTCACATCTCCAAGCCCTAGCTCAGAAGTTGAGACACCTATTTTTCAATTTCCCAGTGTTTTTCAAAGTGAAGAAATGCCAACACAGGTTGCAAAAAAATGATATAATTTAAATTATTTAAAATGTCTTATTTTTGACAAAGGAGTCTTACTATTATTATTAAACACCAGTTTCATATTCATATTCTAAAATATTTAGCTGTTGCTAGAAGGCTTCTAATGAGAAGCAGCCTTCCTTACTCCATAGCTCCCCATCTCCCAATCTCATTCCCCAGAGGCAACTACTTTGAACTCTGGGTTCTTCTGTTATTTGTCTCCATATTTATAAGCAATGTATGTGCACAACTCTCTCTTGATTTATCACCTTTACACTTTATTACCTTCCATTGCTTGTGCCCCTCCAGTATAGTCAACTATGAATATAACACATTTATTAAACACCAGTTTCACCAGATATGGTATTGCATGCCTGTAATCCCAGCGGCTTGGGAGGCTGAGGCAGGAGGATCACAAGTTCCAAGCCAGCCTCTGCAATTTAGCAAATCCCTAAGCAACTTAGAGAGACCCTGTCTCAAAATAAAAAATAAAAAGGGCTGGGGATGTGGCTCAGTGGTTAAGCTCCCCTGGGTTCGATCCCTGGTACAAAAACATAAACGCCAGTTGCTTGTCGGGTGCTGTCTCGGGGCTGGGAAGCTAACAGTGAACAAAACAGAAAGCACCTCTGCCTTCCATTCTAGGTGAGGGAGACAATGAAAAAGTAAATAAGCATGGGATGTTGGCAGAAAACTAGAGCAGAATAAGGGACAGTCGATAGATAAGTAGCAACTGTCATCTCAGATAGATTTTCAGGGCAAACTAATCTAAGGAGGTGACATTTGGGCAGCAACCTGGAGTGAGGGAGAGAGCTTTGTGATTCTCTAGGTGGCTCATTCTGTTTGTGTTGCTGCAGCAGAATACCTGATGAGCTGGGGCTATAACTCAAGGACTTCATTGCCCAGCATGCATTAGGCCCTGTGTTCCATCCCCAGCACCAACAAAACAAAACAACTCTCCCACATAGTTGAGAGCTAGTATATTACAAGGAAAAGAGGTTTATTTGGCTCATGATGCTGGTGGCTGAAAATTTCCAACAGCATGGTGCCAGCATCTGCTCCAGGCCCCCAGCTGTGTCACAGTGTCATGGGTGAGCATGCATGCACAGAAGGAACACGTGGGAGAAAGTAGAAACAAGGGAGCCAAGAAGGCGAGAAAGGTGTCGGGCCCAGTTGCCCAGGCCTAGAATCCCAGCCAATGTAATCCTAGCTAATCTGAAGACTGAGGAAGAAGCATGGCAAGTTCAATGGCAGAATCTTCAATTTAGCCAGATTGTGTCTCAAAATAAAAAAAATAAAGAGGGCTGGGCGTGTAGATCAGTGGTAGATCTACATCCGGGTTCAATCCCCAGAACTAAAATTTTAAAAAGGCAGAAAGCTAAACTCACTTTCTAAACAACCCATTCTTGTGGGAACTAATTCAGCCCCTCCAGATCTGATCTGTCCTTATGAGAGGGTATTAAAACTTCCCCAGGATGGAGTCCCCATGACCAGATAACTGCCCACTAGGCCCCTTAAAGATCCACCACTGAACATTGGCCACACTGGGACCAAGCTTCAAGCTTCCAGCTGTGAACCCTGGGGAGACAGCACTAAGGTGTGCAGGAGGCTGTTCCAGGGAAGGCTGGGGGCAGGAGTGGAGTGGCAGCAGGAGAGCAAGTGGGTTTCAAGAGAAATCCAGGGCTGTTGGGTTCTGTGCTAAACACAATGGGAAGCCACTGGAAGGATTTGAGCTGAAGTGCCTCAGGACCCGAGTGACATTTCCCTTTGGCTGCCATGGGGATGTAGAGACAAGGATGGGCAAAGAGACCGATAAGGGGGCTACGAGGCTGCCCCAGGAGAGCCGTGGTGGCTGCTAGCATCACGGTAGCTTGACAATGATGAAACTGAGAGGTCTCTAGATGGGTTTGAAAGTAGAGCCCGCCCACAGGTTCTGCTGATGGATTCGATGTGGAAGGTGAAGGAGACAGAAGACATGAAGACAGTTGCCACGGTGTTCTGGAGGAGCTGAGGATGTAGTTGGTGTCAGAACGTGTGCTTAGTGTTCTTTAAGCTGAAGGTGATAGAGTTGAGGTACTGTTTACCATGTTGGAGGGGCACACGCAGCTGTCCAGAAATGAAAAAGGCTAGGGAAGGTGAAGAAAGGCACTTCCGGAGTGAAGGCAGCGAGGGAAAGAGCAGAAGTTGTGGGAGGCCTGGATGTTTCATTTCATTTCATTTTTGTGAATTCAAGGATCTTATTTTTCTGAGGTGTAAATTACTGTTTTCCAGCTGGGCATGGTGGCACATGCTATCCCAGGGACTAGGGAGGCTGAAGCAGGAGGAGCCAAAGTTCGAGGTCCGCCTGAGCAACACAGTGATACTCTGTCTCAAAAGAAAAAATAAATAAAAAGAGCTGAGGACATAGCTCAAGTGGTAGACCACCCCTGGGTTCATGTCCCAGTTCCACACACACAAAAATAAATAACAGTTTTCCTCCACAATAGTTTCTTTCACTTTCAGCATTGACAGTGTTCCCTCTTGGTTTTCAGCATCTATTTGTGTGTGTGGTTGATTTCATGATGGAGGCTTTCCTCCAGTGTCAGTTGCCTTTGGCTGCTGGGGCATATTTAAAAACAAGGGTGTGCAGTTTACTGATGCATGGGTGCTACTGTAAGGTGATTGGGTGGCAAGCTGACTCACTCATTGTGGGACCAGCCACCTCTTCAGAGATCCTTAGGGAGTTTAGTTTCTCCAAAGAAGAATTTTCCAGTTTCCCCACTCTTGGAATTGGCAGGGTTGGGGGTGGCTGCAGCCAGTAGCTCATAGGATCCAAGGCAAGGAAGGAAGGGGTTGGGGTGTCACTGTCACTGGTTTTCAGCTAGCTGCATGACCGCATCCTCTGCTGTAGCCAGTGTCCCTGAAGCCAGTATATCTCACATTTAGTTTCTATAGAGAATAAACCCCTTGGATTTTGTGGTGAGTAGGGGGTACCTTGCAGCTTCATGAGGTTGGAGAGGGGGCCAAGAGCTTCTAACCAGTTTTAACCAGTCTCCTGTATTCAGCTCTGAGCCTCACCCCTACTACTGGCAGGTTTGATAACTCTCAGGGGTGTGTGTGTGGGGGAGGCCTAGTTTGCTATTCCCAGGGCTCCCCTCTGTGACTGCCTGGGATTTGGCTTCCTCTGCTCCCCTAAGTCAGTTGTGACGCCTCAGCCTCATTCCATGTTCTAAAGATGTGCTGAAATTGTTCATCCCCTGACATCTCTTCTCTTTATTCTTGTGGAGTTTTAAATATTTTACTGACATTATTATACTTACAAATTTAACATTCTTGGCACTTTTCATTCCTTTGTATAGATCCAAGTTTCCATCTGGAATCATTTTCTTTCTACCTGAAGAACTCCCTTTAACATTTCCTGCACATCTGGTGATAAATTCTTTTCTTTTTTCTTTTAGTACCAGAGATTAAACCCAGGAGTGCTTAACCACTGAGCCCCAGTTCCAGCCTTTTATTTATATACTTGAGACAGGGTCTCACAGCTCAGGGCCTCGCCAAGTTGCTGAGGCTGGCTTTGAACTTGTGATCCTCCTGCCTCAGCCTCTCAAGCTGCTGGGATTACAGGCATGCATTACTGCACCTGGCTTGGCAATAAATTCTCTTAGCTTTTGTTTGTCTGCAAAAGTCTTTATTTCTTCTGTACTTTTGAAGAATATTTTCACTGGATATGGAATTCTGGGATGACTTGTTGCTCCCTGCCCAGCATTTTAAAGATTTCATTGGGGGCTGGGGATGTGGCTCAAGCGGTAGCGCGCTTGCCTGGCATGCGTGCGGCCCAGGTTCGATCCTCAGCACCACATACAAACAAAGATGTTGTGTCCACCGAAAACTAAAAAATAAATATTAAAATTAAAAAATATATATTAAAAAAAAAAAGATTTCATTGCATCATCTTCTGGTTTGCAGTTTCTGGTGGGGAAATATGTATTATTTCCTATATTTGTTCTTTTTTTGGCGGGTAGGTACTGGGGATTGAACTCAGGGACACTTGACCACTGAGCCACATCCCCAGCCCTATTGTTTTTTAATGTGTGTGTATATATATATATATACACACACACACATATACATATATATATATATATATATATAAAAACATATGTATATATGTTAATTTTTTTAGTTGTAGTTGGACACAATACCTTTATTTTATTTATTTATTTGTATGTGGTGATGAGGATCAAATCCAGCTCCTTGTATATGCTAGGCAAGTGATCTACTGCTGAGCCACAACCCCAGCTCCTCACCCAGCTCTATTTTTTTAAAAAAAATATTTTTTAGTTTTTATAGTTGGACACAATACCTTTATTTTAATTTATGTATTTGTATGTGATACTGAGGATCAAACCCAGCGCCTTGAAGATGCTAGGCGAGTGCTCTACCTCTGAGCCCCAACCCCAGCGCCTATCCCTATTTTGTATTTTATTTAGAGAAAGGATCTCACTGAGTTGCTTAGGGCTCACTTTTTTGCTGAGGCTGGCTTTGAACTAGAGATCATCCTGCCTTATCCTCCTGAGCCACTGGGATTACAGGCACATGCCACCACACCTGGCTCTATATTTGTTCTTCTATACAGAAAGGATTTCATTTCTTTGAATTTCTTTTTGTCACTAGTTTTTTGCATTTGATTGTGATGTATTTTTCTTTGTGTTTATCTTGCTTGGGGTTCATTGAGATTCATGGCTCTGCACATTTGTTATTTGTCTCCACAACAGATTACCAGGAATTGGGTGGGATAAAACAACAAAATTTTATTCTCTCACAATTCTGGAGGTCAGAGTCCAAATCAAGGTGTTGGCAAGGCAGCCCTCCCTCCAGAGTCTCTAGGGCTGACTGCTTCTTTGTCTCATTAACCTTCTGGTGGCTCCAGGTGTTCCTTGGCGTGTCCCTGCCTGACTCTGGTCTTTGCCTCTGACTGCACATAGCATTCTCTTCTCTGTCTTCAATTTATCACTGAATTTTGGAACCACCAGGACAATCCAGGGTGAACTCATCTTGAAATCCTTAATATAATTACATCTGCAAAGACCCTTTTCTCAAATAAGGTCACATTCAAGGGTCTTGAGGGTCAGGATATGATGTGGACATATCTTTGTAGGGGGCACTATCATTCAACCCCGATAATAGCTTTATCTGGAAAAAATTAGGCCACTGTTTCTTTAAATTATACTCTTATCCTGTCCCTTGGGACCCAATCACACATTCGAATTCTTTTTTTTTTTTTTTTTTTTTTAATTTAGAGACAGTTCTCACTGAGCTGCTTAGGGCCTCCCTAAATTGCTGAGGCTGTATTTGAATTTGTGATCCTCCTGCCTCAGCCTCCCAAGCTGCTGGGATTACAGGTGTGTACCACCACACCTAGCTCACACATTAGAATTCTCGATAGTGTCTCATAGATGACTGAGCCTTTTCAATGTTTTTTCACTTTTTTTTTTTTTTTAAGTCCAACTGTGCTTCAGTTTGGATGGTTCTATTGCTGTTTTCAAATTCACTGATTTTTTTTTTAAATCTTAAATGCCTAATCCGCTATTAATTAAAGCCAGGGACGTTTTCATTTCAGATACTATATTTGTTCTCTCTAGATGGATTATTGAGTTCATTTTGCTATCTCCTATTTCTCTCCTCATGAACATCTTGTTCAAATTTTTCCTTAAATTCTTGAGCATATTAAGTCATTATCTTTATCATTTCTATTGAATGATTTTTCTCCTGATTATGGGTCATGTTTTCCTACTTTTTGGCATAGCTAATTATTTTTAACTTGATGTGATAAATATCATGATGTTAAGCATCTGGATTTTGTTGTCTTCTCTTAAAGAGTGTTAGGCTTTGCTCTGTAGACCATGTAAATTATTTGCAAATGAGTTTTGATCTTTTGAGGCTGTTTCATTTATTTATTTATTTATTTTTGGGACATTGTGGATTTAACCCAGGAACACTTTACCTCTAAGCCACATCCCCAGGCTTTTCTATATTTGTTTTGTAATTGTTTTTTTTTTAATTTTTTTTTTATTTAGAGCATTATATTTATACATGCTACCTGGGTTCCTTTTGAAATAATTATACATTCAAGAATTTGATTTCAATCCCCACCCCCCTTTTCTTTCTCCTGTATTCTACTTATCTTCCTTTCACACCTTTATTTTTTTTATTGGCATTTTTTATAGATATATAAAGGAGATATTCCCTTTAGCTCACTTATATATGTATATAACATAATTCTGTTAGATTTATTCTCTATTTCTTTCCCTATCCCTTCCTTCTTGTCTTTTATTTCTCTCTCTCCACTGATCTTCTCTATATCATTATGATGTCTATTTTTTATTTTGAGACAAGGTCTCACTTAAGTTGCCGAGGCTGACCTCAAACTTTCCATCCTCCTGCCTCAGCTTCCTGAGTCATTGGCATTATAGCCGTGTCTCCTGTGCTTGGCTGAGACTGTTTTAATCTGTTATGGGCATCTCGTGAGCCTTTTCTCTAGGTATAGTTTAGCCCTACTACTAAGGCATAATACATCTACCCCAGAAGTGTTCATTTTCTATTGAAAATGCTGGGTGTTCAACAAAGAATCTCAACTCTAGCAGGTTGGAGCTTGAATGTCTCTCTGCCGGTGGTGAGGTCTGAGAACTCAGTCCATTGCTTTTTTTTTTTTTTGCACAAACTCATTTTAGTTTTACTGGACACATGTGAACTTTAGTATTCAGCAAAGAGTCAAAAGGACTCCTGTACAAAGGAGGATTTTTTGTTTTCTCAAGGTCCATTCCTTTTCACAACTCTGCCTTGAAGCTTCTAGCTACCTCGGCCTCCCTGAACTCCTGTCTCCTTAACTCAGTGAGACCACCAAGCTCTGCTGGGGATTCCCCTCTCTGAACTGTAGTCTGGATTGTTCCTCTAGGCAGAAATCCAAGGAAATCACAGGGCTCACTTAGTTTCTCTTATCTCAGGGATTCTAGTCCTAGACTACCTGTTGCCTGTCTGGAAAACAATAATTTCATAAACACACTTCTTCCCCCACCCTGCCCCAGAATTGAACCCAGGACTTTGTGCATGCTAGACAAGTGCTCTACCACTGAGTTACATCCCCAGCCTTTTTTGAGACAGGGTCTTACTAAGTCACCCTGGCTGGTACTGAACCTGTGATCCTCCTGCTTTCAGCCTACTGAATAGCTGGGATTATAGACAAGCTCCTCTGTGCCCCCACATTATTTATCATGATTGGAATAGAAACTTTTACTGGCATTTTAATCAGGTTTTGGGAAGGAAAGGGGTTACATGCATATGATCAGTTCACTGTATTTAACTACAAGTCCTAGGTTCCTAAGATATATTTAAATCTATGTTTAACAAACATATGCTTTTCTCATACAACAAAAATCTCATGCAGTGTAACCATGCTGTTCACAAAATAATATGATTTATGCAAAATGTTAATACATCGTGTCCCACAGGCACAGAACATGGCTTTGAAATTGTACTATGAATATGTTTTTATGACTCAGTGTATTACTGTACTTGTTTATAAACTTCCACTCAGTAATATTAGTAATGTAAACTGAAGGTGTGGTCTGGGACCCCTAGGATGGGTCCAGCCTTAGGAGCCCTCATGGCCAAAGCCATTCTGGACCACCCTTCATTGTCTGGCTTACTCTTTGCAGACAGCTCACACACAGCTTAGAGGAGGAAACCCAGCCAGGGGCCAAGGTGCAGAGGAAGGGAGGAAGGCCCTCCCTCTCCCTTTCCTTGAGTTAATTTCAGTCCTATCTCCTAAGTCCCCCTCCATTCACCTGGTACCAGCTCATCATATCAGTCTTTCCCATGGCCTTGTGAGGTGGCCAAAGTGGCAGAGCCAGAGGGTCACTCCTGCTTAGTAGCTGCTGGGCTCAGGTTAGCTGCTTTAGAAGTGACCAGGGCTACACTTCAACATCTTCTCCAGGTGGACATTGAGCAGCTGGATCCCCGTGGTCGGACTCCCCTGCACCTGGCCACTACACTGGGGCACCTGGAGTGTGCCCGTGTGCTCCTGGCGCACGGCGCAGACGTGGGCAGGGAGAATCGCAGCGGCTGGACAGGTGGGTACCCCTGCTCACCCCACTGCACGGCCAGGGTCTCCCCAGCATCAGGTACTCACCTCAGGTTGGCTAACAGGTCCTGCTCTGTGACACTGCCTCTCCTTCCAGTGCTTCAGGAGGCTGTAAGTACCCGGGACCTGGAGCTGGTGCAGCTGGTGCTGCGGTACCGGGACTACCAGCGGGTGGTAAAGAGGTTGGCGGGCATCCCTGTGCTCCTGGAGAAGCTGCGCAAAGTAAGGCCTAGCCTCCCGGCTCCCGACCAGAGCCCTTGTGCCCTGTTTCTAGTGCCAGCTTATCCACTCTCTTTTTCATCCTCTAGGCCCAGGACTTCTACGTGGAGATGAAATGGGAGTTCACTAGCTGGGGTAAGAGGGGCTGAGCGGGGCCCTCTCTGACTTTGGGGCTTTTGCACTTGCTGTCTGCGTGCCTGGAGCGTTGTCCCAGGGCTTTTCATGGGACTCCTTCTGGTCCTTCAGCTCTCAGCTCAATGCTGCCTCCTCAGCTAGGTCTTTCCAGACTGCTTCACATAGGCTTGCTTCCACTACTGTTTCTTTCATTCTGTACTGATTTGCTCATTTGTTTATTACCTGTCATCCCTTGCTAGAAGGTAAGCTCCAAGAGGGCAGGAGTCCTATCTTATTCAATGTTGTATCGCCAGTGACTGGAATAATGCCTGGCATGTAGTAGGTATTCAATAAATATTTGTTGAAAGAATGAATGAGAGGTTGAGCGAATGAATTAACACACAGTAGATACTAGAGACTTAGTGGTGACTGAGACATGCCTGTCCCCAGCCTTAGGTTGCTCACATATGAAGAAGTGTGGTCTACATTTGTTGTGGTGGCTGGGGGTGGGGATTGGAGGAAGGGCTGCCCTCCCACCAGTTCCCTCACCCTTTCCTGGCCATAGCAATGACCCCTAACTCCTGTGCCCTGAGCTGGCCCAGGCTGCATGGGTCAGACAAATTGAAGCTACCTCTGACCTCCACTTCCACCCAGTGCCCCTGGTGTCCAAGATCTGCCCTAGTGATACCTACAAAGTGTGGAAGAGCGGGCAGAACTTGAGGGTAGACACCACGCTCCTGGGCTTTGACCACATGACATGGCAGCGAGGGAACCGCAGCTTCGTCTTCAGGGGCCAAGGTCAGGCAGGCAGGAGGTGGGGAAGGGTGGAGAGGACGGGAGACAGCCCCATGCCACCCTGACCCCTCTGTGCTATTCCATGCCTGGCAGACACGAGTGCTGTGGTCATGGAGATTGATCATGACCGCCGGGTGGTGTACACAGAGACTCTGGCACTGGCTGGGCAGGACAGAGAGCTGCTGCTGGCTGCCGCCCAGCCCACAGAGGAGCAGGTGCTGAGCCGGCTCACCGCACCTGTGGTCACTACGCAGCTTGACACCAAGAACATCTCCTTTGAGAGGTGAGTGGGCATGGCCTTGGCCACCCTAGAGCCAGACTGGTGCAGTGCTCACTTCACCTGGACCACTTTACTTCCCCAGGAATAAGACCGGCATCCTGGGCTGGCGCAGTGAGAAGACAGAGATGGTTAACGGGTATGAAGCCAAGGTAAGGCTGTAGCAGACTCCGCAGGGGTTTTCCTCAGCATGCTTCCCCAGCCTTGGAGGTTGCAGAGGCAATGCTGCAAGGAAGAAGTGACACTAGACTAACAGTCGTCTGATTTATTGGCATTTACTGAGCCACTTTGAGGCACTGGTCTGACATTTTATATGGCTGTATGGATACACACACACATGCACAAGTGCACACACATATACACGCATTTAATCCTGATCACAACCCTTTCAGGCAGGTATTGTTATTATCCCCATCTTACAAATGTTTCCTGAGCCCTTTCCATAGTATCCCATTTAATTTTTGCAATTCCATGAAGTAGGAATTATTAGCCATTTTATAATGAGGAAATGGAGGCTTAGAGTAGTTCAGTGACCATGTACAGTCATTGTATAACTAACAAATTGCAAAGCTGTAAGTTATAACTGCCTTTTATTGTCTCTCTAACTAGAATGTGACCTTCATGGGGGCAGGAATTGTATCTGTCTTGATCACCACTGTATCCCTGATGCCCACTTTCATGACTGACATATAATAGCTCCTCAAAAAATGTTTATTGAATGAATAAGCGAATGAACAGTATCATATATTTGTTTAGAATTTCCTTGGGTGGTGGTTCTAGAACTGCCTCTGAGCCCTTTCCTTTCTTTCCTCAGGTATATGGGGCATCCAATGTAGAGCTCATCACTCGGACTCGGACAGAGCACCTTTCAGAACAGCACAAGGGCAAGGTCAAAGGTAATAGGGCCATGGCAGATGGGGGGAGGTGCTGTGGCACTAGAGGAATCAGTTCCCACTTCAGCACCTCCACTGGTATTTCCTCTGGCAGTCCAGCAAGAACCAGGCCGTTTTACTCAGGCAAATATATTTCAGTTTCAGTCCCAAGCCCTAATGATTGGTACAGCTGCCTAGGTACTGTTAGGAAGATTCTAAGGGCTCATTTGGGCTCAGTGAAAGACATCCTATAATTGATTACTAATATCTGCGCTGCATTTCAGAGGGAAGGGAAATGTTGCACATGCACAATTTATATATTTATATAGGTAAAAAGTCAGGGGCTCTGCCATGATTCTGTGTGCCCATTGGTATCACATCTGATTCTTTGAGCATCAGCTAATCTGTTGCAGGTAGAAACACATAATACTTGCCACATAGGAGAACAAAATCATTAATGAAATCATTAATATGGAAGTACCTGAAGAGAAACACATGTACATACACCAAAACTGCTTAACAAAGGGAGGTATATTACTGTCCCAGTATCACCAACATGGAGAGTGGCACTTTGGGAAGTTTCTCCTGGGCCCTATGCCTACTCTTATTATAGCTATGCTCTTGGCCTCTGCCCATGGAGTCCTCAACCACCTTTAGATAAAGGTACCTAAGTATGGGTGAGCAGTTCTCCCATCCCAGGAACCAGCCTTTTTCCTAGGTCTTCGATATTATCACTTCTAATGAGATGTCCACATGTGTGCAGGGCTACAGTGTCCCCTGAGATACCGCATTTCTTGTAGGCTGTAAGACACCTCTGCAGTCCTTCCTGGGAATTGCTGAGCAGCATGGGGGTCCCCAAAATGGGGTGAGTGTGTGCCAGGGGTGTCACTGTGTGGAGGGGTGAGGATGTGGTTCAGGAGGAGGCTTGGGAGGTGTCCTGCCTATCATTGCCTATGTGGACCTTCCTTCCATAATGCCCAAGCCTATGTCAGTTCCACATTGGCAGCAGGGAGACCTGGGGTCCTTATGGTACCAACTGGCTGGTCTGGAATCAGGGACTGAGAAGGGCTCATGGCTCTTCCTCATGTGGAACAGACCCTGATCACTCAAACTCTGAGCCAAGCCAACCCTACTGCCATCACTGCAGAAGAATACTTCAACCCCAACTTTGAGCTTGGCAACCGGGACATGGGCCGGCCCATGGAACTGACTACCAAGACACAGAAGTGAGGACCCCGCTCCTGCTGGGGAGGGGTGGGCAGGGCTAGGGCTCCAGGAGGTGCTGGGAGGCCATGGCTTCCTGAAGCATCCCTCACCCCTTGGGATCTGGGGGGGCAGGTTCAAGGCCAAGCTGTGGCTGTGTGAGGAGCATCCCCTGTCCCTGTGTGAGCAGGTGGCCCCCATCATTGACCTCATGGCTGTTAGCAATGCACTTTTCGCCAAGCTGCGGGACTTCATCACCCTACGCCTGCCTCCTGGTTTCCCAGTGAAGATTGGTGAGACCCCGTGCCATTTCCCCTTAGCCCTTTTGGAGGGGTGTGATGAGTTTAGATGAGGTTAGAGGAGCTGGCCTGAGGTGTGAGGGTTTAGGTGGTGGCACCTGATGATTTCCTTATCCTCAGAAATCCCGATCTTCCACATTCTCAATGCCCGCATCACCTTTGGGAACCTCAATGGCTGTGATGAGCCTGTGCCATCGGTGCGAGGCAGCCCTAGCAGCGAGACCCCTTCCCCAGGCAGCGACTCCTCCAGTGTCAGCAGCTCCAGTTCCACAAGTGAGCCCTGCCCCTACCCTGGGTCTTCCCTTCTGACCTTGGCTTGCTTTCCTTCCCACTACACTGAGTTGTGCTGGAAGGGCCCAGACCCATGTTTGACTCCAAGCTCCATGCCCCCAGCCTCCTGCCGCGGCTGTGAGATCTCCCCAGCATTATTCGAGGCCCCAAGAGGCTATAGCGTGCTGGGTGGCCAGCGGGAGGCAGCAACCCGCGATGATGATGATGACCTGCTCCAGTTTGCAATCCAGCAGAGCCTGCTTGAGGCGGGTAGTGAGTATGACCAGGTGCGTCCTGCTGCCTTGCCAGGCCATGCGTGTGCAGGGTTGCCCAGCTAAGAGGCTTTCCCCTCCAGGTCACCATCTGGGAGGCACTAACCAACAGCAAGCCAGGCACCCACCCCATGTCCTATGAGGGTCGCCGTCAGGACAGGTCAGTACCAGCTAGATCAAAGAGGGCTTGGAGACACCTGTCCTCTCCCCACCCCCCAACACCGACGCAAAGGGTACACCATTACCCCTGATACTGGGCCCAGAGAACCAAGGTCCCCTCAGCAGGGCCCCTACCTGATAATTAAGATGGCGTCTACTACCACCCTTTCCCCGCATTTGGCGGGTGGGCAGTGCTCCGGTGGCAGGTGAAATCCAGGTCTCTGGGCATTCAGAACCTCACCATACAGGATGTCGGGCTAGGATCTGCCATCACTGGATGGAGCCAGGGCAGCCCATAGCCACATGTCCTAGGGTCTCCTGCCCGGTTTATGGGCAGGTACGCCAGAAGCGCTGGAGAAATCCTTCCGGTCCCCAGGAGCGCCCCGCCCACGCCTCAGCGCCAGCCCACGCCCCCAGCGCCGGTGCCCAGCCCTCGGCCCAGTCCTGGCCGGGGTTCCAGCGGCCACGTGTTCCGGAGTTACGACGAGCAGCTGCGGCTGGCAATGGAACTGTCAGCGCAGGAGCAGGAGGAGAGGCGGAGGCGTGCGCGCCAGGAGGAGGAGGAGCTGGAGCGCATCCTGAGGCTCTCGCTGACTGAGCAGTAGCGCCCCTTGCTGGGCCCCTTGCCCACCCCACACGCTCCCCGATCTGGGAGAGAAAATGCCCAGGCCCCCCTTGCCTAACTGAGGCTGGAGTCTGAAGTCTGGAGCCACCTCCCGGGGGCGGGGGGGTGAAGCAGTGCACCAGGAACTAGACACGGAGGGGCTTGACATGGGTGCAGGGTAGCTTTCCAGCCAGGGAGGCAACGGGCACGGCCAGGTCCCCCTGCTTTGCTATATCCTGGCTCCTAATCCGTTCTTCTGGGCTCCAATCTGTTCAAGGGTGGAGCTAAGCGGTCCTGAAGGGGAGATGAATCCTTAGAGGAGCAGTGTCCCTCCCTGTCCCTTGCTCCTGGCGGGTCCTCCTTTCTGCTCACTGACTCCTCTTTGGGTCACTGCCCCTGAAGCCTTTGCATCTCTGCTCTTCACCCTTGGGAGGCAGCGGAGCTCTCTGCGTGCTGTGTCGCTGCTTTGTCCCAGACACAAACCAGCACGTCAAGAGCCTAGCCCCTCCCCCACCCCGGCATTTCAGCGTCAAGTGCACTTAGCGGGGTGTCCGGCTCCCCCAGCCCCCCACACCCGTCCAGGGTCTCAGGGTGGTCCCAGCTTCGCCTTGGGTAGCATGAAGTTGAAGTCCCTATCCCCAAGGCACGTTTTTTTGTGATCAGGGAGTGTGTCCATGGTGGCCCCTTAGCCTGGGTGAGGCCGGACTCCCTCATGGTGCCTTGGAGAGCAGTAGGGGCTGGGGAGGGCACATTGGGCTGGGGGCAAGCACTAGACCCGACACAAAACTGGATATAAAGGGGTCGCCCAGGGCCCTAGCACCACCACCCACCCCTTCCCACCAGCTGCTGCTAGCCCTCTGTGGTTGTGCATCCCTATTGCCCCAATTCAGGGGCTGACTGTAAAACCCTTCATCCAATGGTGCTAACCCCCGGCTCTCCCCTGCCCCTCCTCACCCACCCAGAGAAGCACAGACCCCATCAGGGGAAGGGACCCACAGTACACCCTTGTCTCTGGTCTCTCTTGGACTGACCTTCCCTGACTCAGCCAGTGAGATTCAGAAGGACAGAAGAATAGAGCAACAAAGAGAAACTTTCTCCCACTCCCTTCCCTGATGCCAGGGGCACCAGACTGATTCTGAGGCACAAATAAAAGAGGCTTCAAACTGGAGGCTTTTCCTACCTGACTTTACTGGGGAGGAGTACCCACAGTGGGTAGGGGTTCAGGTACTGCCAAACCTGTCTTGAGGAAGGCTCTGGGTAAGAGGTTGCCTGGTGACTCCTGAGCCCAGGGTTGCATTTGTTAGGTTCCCCAGGAGCCTGGGGAATCACATTCGCAGAGGCTGGGCATCTCCTCACCCCCACCGAAGCAGGAGGCCCAAACTTGCACTCGGTAAAAGATTTCATTATGTCTCCAAAGGGCTGGGAGCAGTGCGTGTGTGTGGGTATGGGTGTGTGTGTGTGTGTTTTGAACCTGTTTCCTCATGTTAGTTATGAGATTTCTTCCAGAGGGGCCTGTCTTGAGGAAGCTCGCCTCGCCCCTGGTGGTGGAAATAGAATCTCCGCCATTGACAATGTTGCCAGTGGGTAGGTCTCTGTGGGGGAACGGGTTTGTGTCTGTGTCTGTATGCAGAACTAGAGTGCTGTCCGTCTGGTGGGGTGGTAGAATCAAGTGAGCCGATTAGGAGAAGGGCCAGTGTGGGGAGACCACCCATTTGAGATCAAGCCCAAGCCCCCTAATATCCCCAAGCATCGCGCTAAGCACTTCCCTTGCCTTGAGCGAGGGACAGAGGGGGGACACCACCTCACCATGCAGCACCATTGCTGAGGCCCCCTTTACCCTGAGCCTCCCTAGACCAGCTCCTGCTGAGTCCTGGACCAAGCATACAGCCCTGCCCCTGCAAGACACTCCTTTGGTTCAGGTCTCCCGTGAGGGACGGGGCTTCCTTCCCAGTTGAATCCCTGGTCCCAGCTTAGGGAGGTGGGGTCCGGAGTCCCACACCTAAAGCATTGGCAAGGCCAGTCCATTCACCCCGCCCCATCCAGTCGGTTGAGCGCAGAGCTCCGCCCAGCAAGCGGGTCTAGTCCGTTCCGTCCACCAGCTCGCATAGCATGTTCTCCAAAGCCGTGATTCGCTGTTCCTGGGCCTGCACCCGCTCGCGAAGAGCCTTGATCTCCTCCAGCAGCGTCTCCAGGGTGTGTTGCTGATGAGGCGCAGAGGACAGAAGCCTTTATCGGAGAAGGGTGGTAGGGGGTGTGCAGACTGGGACAACGCGGAGCTAGGCCTAATCTTACCGACAGGGATGCGTCGCTGGCGGATTGGCTGCGTCGGGGGCCGGTGGGCGGGCGCACGTCCAGGATATTGCGCTTGGTGACTCGGAGCTCTCGGTGCTTGGGAGGCACGTAGCCGTCCCTCAGCGAAATGAGCACGGGTTCGGCATCCTGGCCAGAAAGCCATTCATCCGCTTCTAGGGCCGGCTCTGGGCCCGGTGTATCCGGGTACAGATCGTCCTGGAACAGGTCTGACTGCGGGGGGTGGGTGGACAGGTCCCGTATGAGTCTATGCACCCGGCCTGCTGCGCTCCCTTAACACCTCGGGGAACCCTGCCCGACCTATTTTCCCGTTCCTCACCTTGCGGGGCACAGTCATGATGATGGGTTCACATTTTCTTTCATGCAATTTGTAAAACCTGTAAGGGAAATGTGTTCAACACCCTTGCAGACTCCCACCCCCTTAACTTCTCTTATCTGGGAACAAGGGGTTGGAGGTCAATACTTGTGAACGCCTACCATGCCCATTGCACTTTACACACATTATCAATTCTGGGGTAAAACACCTCTGATGGCGTGTTCGTAATCTTTTTTTCAGATGAGGAAATAAATTCAGAAAATGACAGGCCAGTGAGTGCTGGGATGTCACCCAGCTGAAAAAGACCTGTTTGATCCTACCGCCCACCTTCTCTTTTCCAAAACACTGCACTATTAGGGAAGCCCCGGTTTTTTAAGATCTGACACGAGTAGGGGGACAGAGGGGCCAAGACTGCTGACCTAGCGATCTCGCACTTGCTGACATCCAGCCCCCGTTTGGGCATGAAACCCATGCCCCGCTGCGGCTCTTTGCTGCTGAACGTGTTCAGGTAGTGCACGAAAGGTGGTTCATCAGTAATTTCAAAGTACCGAATGCTGCTGTCTCCCTGCAAAACCAGTCGGTTCAGGGTCAGGCCTCATATCTCCAGCCTGCCCTCTAAATTCTCCCCGCCCGGCTGCGAGCACCTTGCCACACAGGTAGACAATGCTGGAGTCTGGATCGTAGAACGGCAGTAGGACTCCGTTGCTGGTGTCCATCTCCTGCAGTGCCACTGGCTCTTCGAAGTTGTTCTGCCCGAGCACAGGAGGAGTGACTAGCCCTGCCCATTGTTCCGTGCTACTTCGGAACCCCCTTGGGGCTTCCTGTCCACCCGATTCCATGCGTTCCCAAGGCAGAGAGCTTATAGGTGCCTTCCCTGGACACATCACTCGCCCTCCCAGGCACATTTACCCTCAGCGCCAACACATGCAGTCACCGCAAACCACCCCCAGGGACTCGGCATCACCAGGTGGGGGCACCAGCACGAGCTCCTTCAGGCGACGCAGCAAAACTGGGCAGAGGGGTGGGTGTGGGGATGGCAGGCGCTGCAGAGGTGGCAGCAGCCTCCAGCCCTGCCAAGTTGGGCATGCCCTGCGGGTCGGGGGCGCCTGGCCCCTCTCCCGTGATGCCAGTCCCTGGGGCACACACCCCAAGCCTCCAGCTGCGTTACCGGGTCCCACAGGCCCAGCTCTCGCTGGCTCATGCGGGTGAATCCCGTAGTGAAGATATGACCCTGGCGCGTGAAGACAGCCCGCATGGGCCTCATCCCCTCGTGGGCTGCAAACCTCTCCTGGGGGAGGGGGAGAAGGGAGGGACATCACCCAGCTGCTTGCCCTGGAGAGCATGGAGGGCCGAGCAACCAGCTTGCTTGACTTGGGTGTGGGGCTTGAAGGCGGGGGAGAGACAAAAAGGGTCCTAAGAACTCAGCTTCCCGGGGCCAAAGGCTGGCTCCTGGCATGGAGAACGTCTGGGCCCGGAGAGAGCAGGTGGCGCGCGGCTCTCAGCAGATCCTGAGCCCGCAAGCTCCCTCAAAGCTTGATCCCTAGAGCAGGCGATGTCTGCTGGCTCCCGGGGTCGCAGCGAGAATTTTCCTAAATGGGAGCTCCCTGCTCCGTTCGGGCCTCTTGGGTGTGGGCCACCGCCTGGAGAGCACTCCTGGCTGACCCAATAGAAGAGCGAGCGAGCGAGCGAGCGAGCGCGCCCGGCGCGGCCTGGCCTACCGGGTCCCAGAGCGCGAGTTGCCGCTCACTCATCCTGCTGAAGCCGGTGCTGAGCAGCTTTCCGTCAGCGATGAAGACGGCCCGCAGTGGGCGGGCGCCCTCGTGAGGTCGGGCTCGCTCCTGCTTGTGGGGTTAGTGGGTTAGAGCGCCCGCCCACTCACTGTCCCCGCCGCGTTAGACTAGCGTGCTTTACCCAGACCTGCACGCGCCCCATGCACCCCACACTCCAGATTATATTGAGGATGGGCGAAGACCGCTGACCTCCCAGGGCACCCAGCTGCGACAAGCAACGCGCGAGGGTTGCCCCCATTCCCCGCCCAGCAGGTCAACAAAGGCGGCAAGGGGCCAGTCCTCCATTCAATGGGCAGGCCCCAGACCCTGGAAGATGGTGGAGAGAGGGTCCTCGGCAGAGAGGAGAGGGTCCCGGAGCTCAGGTTTCATGCAGGTTCTGGTGGGAGGATGGAGTTTCCAGCTTCTCCCCTCAATCTCAAAGCAAGGAGCCCTTCTCTGAGCTTCTGAGATGCAGGGGAGGGGAGGGAACAGGAACCAGGGCAGAGAATTGCAGGCTGGGGGCTTTCTTAGGAAGGGAGCTCTGGTTGCAGGGGCGGGGGAATGGGTGTGGAGGTGGGGGTGGGGACGACTAGTCTTTAGGCTAGTGGGGTAGGGATGGGGCAGGTGAAAGCTGGGACTAGCAGCTCTGATGATTGTGGGTATAGGGTGCTAACAGCTGGTCACTGGGATAGGCTGCTAGAGAGTGGCCAGGCCAGGCACTCACCGCCACCACTTGGCCCTTTCGGGGATCAATGATGCGCAGGGTCTTGTCTTTGCAGGTGGTGGCTAACAGGCTACCATTGCTATTCCAGCACACACTGTGTATGACATCTGGGTGCACTTCGTCCAGGCTCAGCAGCACCTCCCCAGTGCCCACATTCCAGATGATGATCACATTGTCACCACCTGTCCAGAGTAGACAGGCATGGTCACCTGGTACCTGCCTTTGTCCCCCTGACTCTCATCTACAGTAAGAACCCTCCTTAGGCCCTCAGACCTGCACTGAGCAGGACGTTCCTGGCTGTAGGGTGCCAGGAGAGAATGCCCACACGCTTGGAGTGACCCTCAAGTGTGATGATAGGTTCTGTAATGTTGCGCACAGGGGTATAGTCTGGAATCTGCCACACCTGGGTAGGAGAAAAAAATAAAGGTAGCCAACTCTGATCCTTCTCTCCTCCCTGCCTCCACTTAACTGGCTCTCTTTAGCGGGAAGGGTCAAATACAGGGCAAGATGTGGTGGTGTCTGTCTGGGGCAGAAGCATCTGGAAACCAGGAGGGGGCACTGTCAGCTCTCCAGAGACTTCATTCACTCTAGCAGAGAGACTTCAGAGCATTGCCCCCTGCTCTTTGGGCCCCAAGTTGTTCATGGCTATAATTAGTCTTGAGCAGTGCATCCTGGGAGGGAGTGGGCAGGTAGCTAAAAATAGCCTGGGAGCTGGGCAGGGATCTGGGACTCTGCACCTCCTTATCACCTTCCCTAGCACAGGTGAAGCAGCTCTCCCTATTCCCCTGCCCAACTGCCCAGCCGCATCCATCTGGCTCCTACCATGATGGTGGTGTCATCTGAGGCACTGGCGATGACGTTGTCATTGTGTGGGCACCAGTCTATATCCAACACAGGAGCAGTGTGTCCAGTGACCAGGGGGTAGTTCTTATCCACTCTTCCTGTCTGGAGTGGTTAGAGAAAGGAGATGTGGGGGCCACTCACCTGTGTTTTTTTGTTAATTTTTTTTTTTTTTTGGTGTGTGTGGTACTGGGGATCAAACCCAGGACCTTACACATTCCAGGCAATCGCTCTACCATTGGGCTACATCCCCACCCAGCCTGTCCTGTGTATTTTTTTGGAGTAGAGAATCTGTTTACATCTCAATTTTCATCATCTGCTTTCTCTTTGTAGACTGCTCTCTGTATCTCCACCCTGTCCAGTCTACTTCCTGGAATGCTGAAGGCAGGTAGAGTTGAAATTATTTAATATTAGGGAATCTAACACTGAGGTAAGATGTCTTAACCAAGGACCCATAGCAAGGTACTGGTAGAGCCCAGCATTCTCAGTCCAGTGCTGTTCAAAGGATATCTAGTTGGAAGAGACTATTCTTGAGCTTGTTCCCCAATTGGAATATCTGTGGGAAGCCCTGGGTAGAAGAGGTTAAGGTGAGGTAGTATTTAGTGCAGTGCCCCAAGCCAGCCTTGGCAGATCTCTTCCTGTCACTGGCTTTACCTTGGGACCACAAGAAGTAGACAATCCTGATGCTTACTATTCCCAAACTGGGGCTGGGGGCCCACCTGTTTTGGGTCTTCATAGACTACTTGTAGCAGCTCTGAGACCTCTGCTGGGGCCAGCATTGGCCCAGACTGGGCAGTAGGGGAGAGAGGTGGCTATGTGGCACTGAAATGGCAGTGAGACTGGGGGAGGAGGCAGCTCTAGCTGAAATTTGATCCCTGGGGATGGTGTCTCTGGATGGTGTCTGCATTGTCAGGGGTGAGTCACCAGCTATTGTCAGGCCCCACCCTGCCACTTAAGGGGCCTCCCCAACAAGGTATAGGGGCCAGAACCCAGGTCAAGGTCATGTGTTGGGGTGCCCATTCTGGGGCTAGAGATGGTGAAGGGTCAGCAAAGGTCAGTCATTACCTAGCTCCCTTCCCTAGGAAAGGGTGGGCTCTGACCTTATGTTTTATGTCCCCCTATGCTTTGCTGTCATTCTACCTCAGTGCAAGAACCATAGTGGTGGGGTAGGTACCCAGGGACTATTTGGACAGAGCCTGACCCTGTCCTCAGTGTGCTACTCTGAGATTTAATCAGTCACCCTGAACTAGGGACTAGGGTCTCCAGTCCAAAATATGGGGGAGTGGCATGACATTAGGAGACCCAAGGACAAAATCTGGCCATGCCTTGGCTCCAGTGCATCCCAGTCATTTCTATCGCCAGACTCCCTGTCCTGGTTCCTGCTGGAACAGGATGCTGCATGCAGAGGTGAATGGGCTAAGGAGCGGATGTAGGTCCCTGTGACACTGTTGCTCAGAGTGGGTGAGGGAGTCTCCCCACTGGTTCCTGAAGGCTTACAGAAGAGCAAGCAGTCAGTCCACACAAACTGTCCTCCTGACTAAGGAATGGAACTAAGGTGAGAACGCAGGCTGCTGTCAGGAATCCCCAGGGGCCCCAACTAGTATCGTCCCACTTGCTTCCTTCCCCTCATCCCTCACCTTGGCCAGAGGCAGGACAATAAAGGCACCTCCGCCTCCAGCCTCCACGATAATGGCCAAGAATTTGGGGTTGACAGCACAGAAGGAGCTGTCCCATGTAACCTTGGACACACGGATGTCCTCGTAGGCCTGGTCAGCCTTTGCTGCCTGCCCAAACACATGGCGGAACTTGCTCTGCCGAACCACACGCCGGCTCATGGCTGGGGCCGAGATGGAGGATCTCAGTGCCCAGAGTGCTTTTGGTCCTTAGTCCTGTGAGCTGTGGAAGGGAGGAGGAGTGGAGAGAACAGTAAGTGAGAAGGGGTAGTTGGCCAGGAGTTGGCTTCTGGAAGCAACTTTCTTCAAAGTGATCAAAGTATAGGACGGTTCTTTGCCACCTGTCAAGTGCTATTTAATCTAAAGAGCTAGGATTTGGGACCTGACTAGAGACCCAAGCCAGATACTCTTTGTAAGGGAGAATGGTGTTGTGAAGAGCCAGGTGATCCTCCTTGAATGAACATCTCTTCACGGAAGTCACTGTATCTCCTAGAGGCATCCTGTCTGGAATCACAGAGCTTGGCCATTGGATTTTTTGTTTTGTTACCTGGGATCCAACTCAGGGACACATGACCACTCAATTACATCCCCAGTCTTTGTATTTTTTATTTTGAGACAAGGCCTCATTAAGTTGCTGAGACTGACCTCAAACTTGTCATATTCCTGCCTCAGCCTCCTGAGTCATTAGGATTACAAGGTGAACCCCTGCGCCTGGTGGCCACTGGATTTTGTGTCAAGGCTAGTATGGGACTAGGATTGCAGGCTCCCCGACCCCACCCCAGATCCAAGCTTGCATCTCAGGAAAATGGGGTTTTGCTTTATTCTTAAATTTGCCAAGAAGTTCCTCCTATCAGCCAACTTGAGTCCTTCCTGCTACCATTTTTTCATCAGTTTCCTCTCATGCTATTGAGAGGGTGGGCATAGTGTAAGGTGGACCTCTCCCCCTTCCATTCCTGTCTGCACTTGCTTCTTCAAGAGGCCGGAAACATGTCTTCTGGCTTTTGCCCACCACACTTTGGTCCAGTTTCTTTTTGGGGTTCTCTGTCCTATCTTGGGCCTTCCTCCTAGTAAACTCGCATCGGGGTGGGGTCCCTAGGTGGCAGGACCAGATTTGTAGGGGTGGGGAGAGTGATGAGCCAGTGCCTATGCTATGCTACTCTTCCTGAAGGGCACACCAAGCTCTCCCGAAGGGGCATTGACTCCTGCCCTTTCACAGCCCGGAGCATCCCTGTGCCCTTCAAAACACTTCTGCGGCCCAGGCCTATGGCCCGGCCTCCCCGCACCCTCCTCCTGCCTCCGGCCCCAGCACTGCGTTCTTGTGAAAGGTGTCTGCGCGCGAGCCTCGGTCCGGCCAAATATAGACACCAAGTCCGCCCAGCCTGGGACCGAATTTGGCGGCTGGGGGAAGGGGCGCAGACCTTTGTCTCTCCAGAGATCCCGCCCGCTCCGCCGGCTGCGGTTGCCGGTGGTGGGGGTGTACCTGGTCCCGAGCCGGGCTGCGGGGTGCCCACGCTGCGACTCCTCCGCCAAACGGGCCGTGGTTCGCCGGGGGCTGAGGAAGGCGTCAGGGCGCCGGAACTGCCTCTCTGGGTGTCTGGGGCCCGGGTGTCAGGCTGCGCGCTGCAGTCCCAGCTGCCGCTGCCATCAACCTGAGTGGGCGGGGCCTTGGGCGGGGGCGGGGCCAGGGCCCAAACTGCCCCGCCCTCTTTAGCGGCGGGAAAGGGGAGCGCCTCCGACTTCCAGCCGAGGGTCTGTGGGCCTCGGAAGAACGTCGAAAGTAAGTGTTCGTGGGTGTGCGGGTTGCGCGAGCTCCTACCCTACCCTCCGCGCTTCCCAGGTAGGCTGGTCCTCAGACCCAGGGAGGGAACTCGCGAGTGGGTGCGCGCCCCGAGAGTAGGTAGCGCACGAGGCCAGGTGCCTTCGTGCCGCATTCCTGCCACAGTCACTCTCGTAATTTAACCTGTCCTGCGGGCCGAAATTGCGGGACTGCACGTCCAGGTCCCGCAGGGAAGAGTCCCCAGAAGATGCTCTGTGGGAATCTCAGTTTTTGGATAAAAGCCTAGACTGGCCCGGGGCAACAGAGAGGGTACCTTATCAGGGACTGTGAATGTTGCTGTTAATGATAGCGATAGTGATCATTTGAAAACCTAAGACAATGGCATAGCGTTAGACATTTTTCTCCCATTAGAGACAATTCCATGGAGCAGGGCAGGAAGCAGCTTAGAGACCGGTGTCCATCCCTCCAACACCACATTCAAAGGTCAGAGTAGCCACCTCAGAGGCTGGTGCTTAGCCTCTTAATGTCCTATGGACCTTGCATGAGCTGGCGCCAACTGTGTTCCAGGGAAGCCTCCTCCCACTCCCCCAGGACCCACAGATCTATTTACCAAGGTCAAGGAGGAGATAAACATTATTTCCCACTTTAGCACCCGGAGTTTAGTTCAGCAGTGATTTCTCTGGAAGCTTCAGCAAATTTGGTTGGGGCCTGGACACCTGGAATCAGCAGCATTCAGCCTTCTGGAAGGCAGAGGACTTGGCAGAGGAGGAATGAAGGTGATGGAAACCATGAGGGTCACCACAAGGCTCCTTTCTTTTTCAGGATGAGTCCAGGTGTTCAGTAGCTTATAGGGGAACAGAATCAGAAACTGTCACAGATGCTCCAGAAATAATTCATGGCATAGGGGACTATGAGGATGGATGAGGAGTCTCTCTTTTACCTAAAATGATTCCAGGTACATGTATAGGAGGAAAAGACCAGAGTGACTCAATTATTGATATTGTGATATCAATAATACACACCATGAGCTAGGCACTGTTCTAGGGGCTTTACACATTTTAATAACATTCTGGTAACAAGCTTCTGAGATGGCACTGTGATTATCCCTATTTTACAGATGAGGAAACTGAGGCACAAAGAAGTTAAGAAGCTTACCCATCACTTAATGGTGGTTAGTGAAGCTGAGGTTCTTGCCCCAGGGTCTGACATATGGGCCCATGCTTTTCAACAGTATGCATTTCTGCCTCACCTTAAAGGGCAGTGCCACTTTATCTCAAGTATCTCTAAGGATCTGATGCTGCACAATGCAGAGGAAGGATTGCCTGGACTAATTAGAAAACTGAGGTGGCAATCCTGGCTCAGCCATATTTTTGCAGCTCTCTGGGCTATAAAATGAAGTAGACTGGGTGGAGTTCTAGCTCTGCACCATTTGTTGGCAGAGAAGAGATTTGACGTCTGTCTCCTATTCTGAAATGGCACCCTACCCCTTCTTTCTACTTTCAAGACAGCTGGAGGGGGGGGCTGGGTATGTGGCTCAAGCGGTAGCGTGCTCGCCTGGCATGCGTGCAGCCCGGGTTCGATCCTCAGCACCACATACAAAACAAAGATGTTGTATCCGCCGACAACTAAAAAATAAATATTAAAATTCTCTCTCTCTCTCTCCTCTCTCAGTCTCTCTTAAAAAAAAAAAAAAACCTATGGGAGTCATACTATACTTATCCTAATGCTTCTTTAGGACATGTGCTTCTTGAAATTAAAAAAAAAAAAAAAGACAGCTGGGGGGACTCCCTTCTAGAGGGAAGGGTATGGGACTAGGAAGCAGGGATCTTAGTCCATCTTGCCTTCAGTTTCATTACCTGGGAAGAGGGGGTGCTCTGATAACAGCAGCAAGGATTCACAGGTATTTGCTTGATCCTGGCTGGCTCAATCCAGCCCTCCAGCCTTCTGAAGGTTGCCAAGGTCTGGTCGAGCTGTGGGTGAGTGGAGCCAAGGCCTGAAGAACTAATTAGTGGAAGAAGCCGTTTGGGCTTGGTACCTCCCCTCCCAGATGGGTTCTGAACTGCAGTCCACAGAGACAGGCTGGGATTTCATCTCATGAAGTCATTTTCTGGAAGAAGTGGCCTGGAAATTTAGCTCTGATTTCGTCCACTTGCTTCAGCTAGAACGCCAAGATTAGCTTATTAGACTGGTTAGGGACCCCAAGTGTTCTTAGAACATTTAGTGAAGTGAACTTATCTTTTACTATGTTCCAAGTTGTGAGTTCTCTGATCTTCTACGGGGGATATTTTGCAAGATTTGAGGTTTCAGATCTGTACTCTCTTAGAAACCAGTGGTGTGCCCCTCCCACTTGACATACACTATTCAGAATGAAGCAGTTTAGTTCAGCAGTGTTTTCTCTGGAAGCTTCAGCCAATTTGGCTGGGGCCTGGGAACTGAGCTCTCTCTAGATGGTTGTACTCTCTTGTAGTGATGAATAGCATCACTAAATATCTCTGTGATGGGTCTGTGGAGAGGTGGGAAAGGAGACACCCAACCCCCAGCTCATTTGTTAGAATTGCTCTTAGGCTCTGTCTTCTCCCTACGTCACTGACATCAAATATTTCTCTTCTATGGTGGGAGAGTTAAAGTTTTTACTTCTTTGGAAACTCATGTCTCCTTGCTTTCAGTGAGCTTGTGCTAAAAGCATGTTAGCTCTCTCATTAATGTCTATAGAGAGGTCACTCACCCAAATTCTGCCTCTGCTAGGGCAGGTCACTGCAGCTGTCCCTAACCAGTCACTCTGCACCACAGAGGGTGGAAGAATTTTGGTCCCTTTGCTTATTCATTCTGCTAACATTCAGGTGGTAGCTTTGGCAAATGTCTTTGACCAGGCAAGTTCCCAGTTTGGTCACTTGACTGGAGTCATACTGTCTGAAACCATTTTTTTTTTCCCTCTGTTCTGGGGATTGAACCTAGGGGTGCTTTACCACTGAGCTACATTCCCAGCCCCACCCCACCACTTTTTTTTTTTGAGACAGAGTCTTACCACGTTGCTGACACTGGCCTCATGCTTGTGATCCTCCCTTCTCAGCCTCCCAAGTTACTGGGATTACATAAGTGAACCCCTGTGTCTGGCTTGTCTTAACAATTTTTAGTAATTCTATTTCCTATCCAGTCTTCTATTTTGTGAAAGGTAGAAGGTTACGTTCTTTACTTTAGATCTCTTTAGGGTGTGCCTGACTGAGATCAAGAGCACCTGTTCTTGGTGTCCTCTTCTTCCAACCCTTCCACCTTTCTCAGCATCCCCCCTCCTTTATAACACTTAATTGAATACACATTTCATCTTCAAAATAAAAATTTATTCAATCTGTAACAAGAACATTGAATCTGCACATTTGCGCACAAGTTCACATTTAAAAACAGCGGAGCACATCAGTAATAAAAAAAAATCTATGATACAAGTGGAACATCCCAACCACCAGGAAGATTAAGGAAGGAGATGAGACCACTCTTTATATTCTGCTTCAAATGCCTCAAAAAGGTCCCAGAGATTCCAGGGAGCACCTGCTTTATTTAATAAAATGTGAGCATAAATTTTGGGGTAGCCTGGGGCAAAGGTAACAGTCAGTGGGTGAGCCTTCTGGACTTGTTTTCCATGTTTAGAACAAGTTCTACAAAATAAAGTAGGTAACAAACAAAAAAGGCACCTTTAGCTATGCCAGGAAACCAAAATCCAACAAAACATAAACATCAAACAATTCCGTGGCCTTATTAATTAGAAAACATTTAAGGACCAGTTCCCCAGTTTTCAGTTTGGGTTACCAGCTTGAGTTAAGGGCTGGGTATTAGTTCTCCATGTGTATGCAGTATGCTGCCACCAGTGTTACTGTGAGGACACAGATGGCAGTACCAGCCATACACCTCTTGGGGGATATTCAAGATAATAAGGATGATTCCAGTTTAGAAATCCTGTCCTAGATCTCTGGGGCATTGAGAAGATGAGGCTGGTTTTCTTTTCATAGCAAAAAACCAGGCTCAGTCATCTTCCATTTCCAGGCTAGAAAAGTACAGAAGCACCTTGCAATAGCTCTCCATGGCGTCAAGGGACCCCAATCCCTGGGAGAAAGGTTAGGAGTGTGCAGCTTCCTGCTTTGGTGGCAGGTCTTTTTCTAATATGGATGTTGGGTGAGTTGAGGCAACAAATACACTTATGTCTAATACATGCCTTGATCTTTTAGTTTGGAATGGAAAACAAAGTCCACGATGCTATAAGTTGCAATGGTGCTAAAACAAATAAAATTTCATGTTGTCTACTATCAAAAAGCAAAGCAATATTAAACAAAAACCATACTAGTCATTCACCATTACGACCATCACTATTTAGACACACTGCCACTGAAGAAATGACGACTATTTAATAGACAGCGCTGGACGGGAGTGCAGGACACAGATGAAAGTCAGCTCCAGGTTTTACCCACCTATCCACAAGGGCTGACATGGCATTGCTTTATGTGAGGACCCATAGGACAGCTGGGGCCTGGGTGCCTACAGGACTGAATGGTCAACATGATGATGCATATTTTAATACAATGTAAACTAAGTACCCACAAAATTGTCTGTAAAAGCCAAAGATGGCTTTATTTTAAAATGCCCTTTAAAGTGACTTTTTGCATAATGCTTTCTTAGGAAAAAGAAACAACTCCCACAAAACATCTTTACCAAACATGCCTAGATCACTTCAGAAGTGATATCCTCAGATGAAGCAGGCAAGAACTTCTGTGAACTGCTATGTCTACCTGACAGCATCTGTCTGGGGCCCATGAGCAAGAAGGACCTTAAAGCCTGAGGTATCATCCTCAGGTTGTCCTCAGAGATTCTGGTAGTTCCCAAAATGAGAAAAAAGGAAATACAAGTTGGGACAAAGGTACAGAACCAGGAAAACACTAAAGAGGCTTCAAGACTGAGATTCTAGGAATGATCCCAAACAGATGTTCTAAATAGAATCTGAAAGGCAAATAAAATGGAGGAGGAGGAATACTACCATATTACAGAACTGTGGTGTACACTATTAAATGTTTCCAAAAGAAAGGGTTATTATTTCTTTCCTGTTGACCACAGGTAACCACCTAGATTATAGCTGTGTCCTCCTGGGGAGTTTTACCCCATGTACCAAAAGTCAACTCTTTTTATGCATGCACACGCACACATACTCCTCCAGTTATTGAAAGACTATGGTGATATTCAAAAAAAGAAAGAAAGAGATAAAGAAGAGGCACTGGACAAGAGATCAAGGTTTTCCCATTCATCTCTATTAATCTACCAAACCTGTTGTTCCAGGTCTGGGTTTTCCATGAACAGAAAAGGGAGACAGGCCACCCAGTATTATCAAAAAGTTTGAAGAAAAGAAAGTCTGGAAAGTTCTCAACTGCCCCCTGCCCCTGACACTGCTCAACCATGTACATAACTCAAGAACACCCAAGTGTGGGGTTTGAGAGGGCTGGCAAGACCCCTTGGCATGGTTGTGTAGAAGGCGTTTATTTAGGTAGGTATGTTAAATTATTAAAAAATATAATTAAAAAAGGAAAGCAGAGCAAGACTATTTTTCTGCTCTTTATGAAAATAAAGTTTTATTTTATTTTTTCACAGCATTAGAGGGTTTCCTGCCCAACTTTGTTAGTATTTAATGCACTGAGTGAGCATTAAACACAGTGGCAGGTGAGAAAGGCGCACAGTGCCATGTTGTTCACGCTGCTTTACTTCTTAATGTATGGGATGTGGATGCTACTCTCACCCTCCATGCACATCCCCCTTCCCAGCCCCACCACAATTTCTTGTCCTTTGCCCATCTTATTGGTGGTGGAATAGCCTCAACAAAACGGGCTGATTTAGACAGATGAGTCCTGGAATTCATCACCCTGTCTTGCGAGCCTCTTCACACTGGTACATACCACCTAACAAAATATTTTATAACACATAAATATCCAGGAATCACAAAGCTCCATGGATGACACATTTTAACACATAAGGGAACTACTGAAGGATAGCACAGGTATACAAAATTATTATATCACAAGATACTTTCCACACGGGGCTGGCTGTCCAACCTGCTTCCTGGCAGTAATGTGAGACACAACCATGGCTTCCAAATGGCAACTGGGTCCATGGCTCCTCTGGAGCACCTACAAATGGCCTTGGTCCAGTTTATCTGGACTTTTGGGTCATTCTACCACCTGCCCCCTCTGAACTCTGGCCTCTGACATCACCTTGAAGTCTGTACATCTGTCTCTTCCTCTCAGGGCTCTTGTGAGCCAAAAAACTAAGTCTCAAGTTTGTACTCAGCCAATTCTCAGCAATGTGGACATCAACCAAAGCAAACAGGAAGGAAACTTGCAAGCCTTTTCAGTTTTGATGAGCTCTGGTGGGTCTTTTATTCCAGGCTAAATATGTTTTCTGTAAGAAGCTCAAAGAGGCTTGTTTATGGCAGGTGCTCCTGTGTTAAGGCTCTCCACACAGCAGCAAAGCAACAATATCCTAAATGGAGTCATTATGGGTGCTTGCCCGTGGCCCAGGCCTCTATTAGGAGCTTCCACTCTGGGTAACACATACTCCCTGGCTGTGATTCTGCTACTGGCAAACAAGATTGTGGGATTTTAGTCTCGAACAGAAATCATCCTTCGGTCACACTGTGATCTAATGGGAGCCTTTAGGGTTTTCTCTAATTGGAAGTTACTAATGCATCATTTGGCAGGAGCTGGTGATTAAAAGTCTCCATTTAAACAATTAAAACCACCATCAATGTACTGCGCAGATTTCCTATCAACAACTATCAGTTTATTTCTGGTGTCTTTGTGTTGTTTTCCAGTTGCAACTCTACTCCTTCTTTAAAAAGAATCAAAAGACCCCACAATATTAACAACAAAACATTGTAAGAAAGTGACATTATGTACATAAATACTGTGTATAAACTTTAGAGAAATGATAAACTTTCCAGAAAGGGGGGGGAATCTTATGTCAAGTGTTAACAGTGATAATATAGAAAACTCTGCATTCAATGGAGGTTATACATATGTAACAATTCAAATATAATCTAAGAAATTAAAAAAACAGGATGGGGGAAACAGAATGGAGGAGGAAAAGAAATTGGAAAAAAAATATGGCCATTAAACTCAAAAGGCCCATAGATTATTCAAGTAATGGAAGGGTTAAAACCCTACATATTTATTCATTTTACAAGAACACATGGACTTGATTGCTGTTTTTCAAACTTGTCTCTCTACTTTGTTTCAGTGAGAGGGTGCTGCAGAGCACACTTCCTGGCAGGTGGAGCCAGAGTGATCAGCTGCACGGACTGTACTAAGCCAGAAGTTACTCAGCAGCAGCCTCTCCAACCTTAGCTTTTATCATGCTCCTCCCTCTTATCATGCTCTCCTCCACAGAAGACTTTTTGGATTTCACTCCAGGTTCCTTTTTAATCTAATTTCAAAAATTACCATCTGGGGGAAAAAAACTATTTGCTTGGTAAATTTACAAAGCCAACATGCTTTTCTGTACTGATATGCTCTGGAATACCAGAAGAAATGGGTTCTAGAAGACTCCTTTTAAAGCAGAGTGGAATGTTCCTACTTCAGGAACTCCACAGGGTTACAGTGGAGATGAAGGTCGAGGGCACTGTAATGTCCTGGCTGCCCTTCAGCCCATTTGATGCCTCAGGTCTAGAAACCATCACTGCAAAGGCCTGGGCCAGCACTTCCAATTCCCAGCTTCAGTGCCACCCTCCCCATCTGCTTCCTTCCCTCAATCAAGCAAGCATGACAGCAAAATGAGAAGCAGGTGGCAGTTCATTGAAAAACAGCAATTTGCCTTTGATAAAGGTGTTCTTTGAAAATGAGCTCTTTTTTTGAGGTTTGAGAATTTTTTAAAAATAAAAAATGATGAAATGGTCTTGCCGTCCAAATCAACCTCTCTCTACACACACACATATACACATACACACCAAGAAAAACCCAAACCCTGCATGCGCCAGGAACAGTAATATGACCAAAATATTATAAAATTAACCAATAAAGTGCATGTTCCTTACATATTACACCTGCCCCTTTACAAACATTTCTCTAAGAAAATCACATGTGTAGGCTCAGAATCACATGGTGTTATAGAAGGGGTTGGTTGTCCGTTTTTTATCATTTGCCCTTTTCAGTCTCCTAAGGGGGTGAGTTCTGCCATGTTGCTGACGAGTTGCCACAGCCACCCCTGGAGCTGGGCCTGCACGCTGCAGTCCCTGGGTCTGTAGCAAAGGAAGGCCTCCTTCAGAACTAGTCAATTCCGGTCCTGCCCTGGGGAGCAAACACTGCTGACTATAACCAAATTCTTTGGCATACTGCACAAGAGGCCTTTCCACTGGCTTGCTCTGTGCAATACACTCTGTTGTTTTGAGTTGTTCTACAAAATACTTGGTGGGCTCTGGGTTCTGGGGGGCACCTGGTTTTTTTTGGAGCTCCTGGGCCTCCATGGCATGCATGCCTGAGTCTGTTCTGATGAAGGGCTGAAGCAATTTGAGATGAGGGGACTCTGGTAAATAGTCTTTACAGAGGTCCAGGTAACTTAACTTGGCGAGAGAAGCTGAGCGCCTCATTTGGGATGGTTTGGTGAACCCTGCCTGGGAAATCACTCGCAACTCAATTTCTTTAGCACGCTCCTTTACCACATTAGGGCTGTGACTGAGATTCTTTATATCTTCACTACTGGAGCTATGTGGGAATCGACAAGCTACGGGTGATGGGTCTGTTTTTTTCTGTAACTCCCCAGTGCTATCACTGAGTTTGCCAATTACACTTAGGTCTTCACTACTTAACTGAGAACCCATGTGGGTCACTTGATATCCCCTGGAGAGGGGATCCTCCTGCCTTTCTTCCCAGCTAACCTGCTCTGTAGAGGGCTCACTGTCTGTGGTGCTGCTTTGCTCTGTGAAGCCTTCCAGGTGAACCATGGTATGGGGATGCAGGTAATCCAAGGTGGCAGATGGTATGTGGGTTGTGCAACTGACAAAAGGTGCTACTGTCTCCAGGGCTGTTGATGGGATGCTGTCCCTGTCTTCAGGGGTGCTCTTCATAGAGGTTGGGTTGGTGGGTCTATCATGTTCAGGAGGAGAAGAACAAGGCAGAGGTAGCACTTGAGGGTGCAAAGAAACCTGGTTGGGGTCCAGAGTCCTGTTCAGATTTTCATCAAGTGCACAGAGCACCGTGACAGACTTCTCCACTTTCACATTCCTCAATCCTTGTTCCCCACTCCCTTCACTGGTGGCTATTTCACCACCTGACCCAGTGTGATCAAGTGATGTAACTGTGTGGGTGTACTCAATGATTTCTATCCTCTTAGGAAAAGGAAGAGGGATGGCCTGTGTCTCAGATTCTTGGTATGAAACTACAGTCCTCTGCTCCTTTGGGACTCCTTCCTGCTTTGTCCTAGTATCTGACCCTGGGCACTCCCTGGGAACTGGCAAGGGGTGATAGTCTGACAGCTCAAGTGCTGGAACGACGACACTCTGCTCACAATGGCAAAGTAAGCCAGCCTCAGACCCACTGCCTTTTCCTTTGCCCTTGTTCGTCTCTGGTTCCTCGGGGACAAATGAATGTTCTGGGGTGGTTTCATCATTTTTTCCTTTTGGTGCCAGGTCTGCCATGGAAGAATCATTTTTAGAATTCTTGCGAGTAGACAATGAGGTACATGCAGGGGTGGTACCATGGTGCTCCTGCTCCTGCCGTAAGCGCTCTTCAAACTCCAGGGTGGCTCGCCTCACAGACCCAGAGCACCACTTGGCACCTGACTGCATCCCTGGGCCCCACAGCTCATGTTCCCCCTCAGCTGGTTCCTCATCTTCCGAGTCTGCTGTGGACGAGTGTGTGGGGAGACAGCTTTCTGGGTTGTACTTCCCTGAGTCTTTGGCTAGTTCAGGCTGGGTTGTGTAGAAACCCTCATCTTGTTCTAAAGGTTCAGGTTTGTTCTCTGGGGCCTGGGTCCTCTCAAGGGGCAGTTCATAGATGGGGTTCTTCTTTGGTGTATGGCATGGGTTGGACAGGATGTCCCCCTTTATCTGAATTTGCCCAACTCCTTGACTGATGGACTCAATTTCAGTGACGATTTCTTTGACTGAAATTGCATTTTCTGGATGAGACTGCATGAAGATGTCTGGGCTGACCAGTTCTGAGATTGCCTAAGAAGAGGAAGTAGTGAGAAGATTATGGCATATAATAGTCTAATTGAAAATGCTACTGTACTGCTTATTAATCTTCTGATCCAGGAGAATTTATCTGATTGTGAGAACATGTGTCCTGGAATGGCTGGTACCATACTTTGCCTATCTGTTTTGTCAGACTATAAGAAAAAAACTGGGATTCATCAAGGCCAGTGAAAGAATACTCATTATAGGTTGTATTGCTGTCTACTAATCTTTCTGTTCTGTTTACTCAAGCAGGATTCAAATCTAGTACCTTACTTTAATAGTAATTAGCTTGGAGTTTCCATAATCTATATTTTCCTAGGACCACAAGCCACCAGGATTCAGGCTATACTGGGGTAAATGAAATCTTCCCTCTCTAATCAACTTCCAGCTTGATCCTAACTTGTTCAAGAGAAGAGTTCCATTCAAAGACTCAGTGGCCACCTTAGACGTGCTCAGCATGAGACAGGGAAAGATGGATGTGGCTGTGATCTCCTGTCTTGCTAACTTTCATCCATATCTTTCCCCTGCTCTTTCTAGTGGCAGCATCCCAGCACAGAAGGGCAGGGAGAATGCACCTTGTATCCGATTGCACAATCCCTTAATTTCACAGGGCTCTTTCTGGAAAAGGCTCCTTTGTTCATGCAGCCATGTGCCTCAGCAAACTTAGAAACAACCACTCTTGGACATTTTACTCTTTTACCAGTTACAAATTCCCAAATGGGTTTAGAAAAAGACCAAAGAAAATTGGCCAATGCAAAATCAGATCCTACTGTAAAAAAAATTAGAATTTCAAAATCTGAAAATGGTCCTTGCATTGCTGGTGGGACTGCAAATTGGTACAACCAATTTGGAAAGCAGTATGGAGATTTCTTGGAAAGCTGGGAATGGAGCCACCATTTGACCCAGCTATTCCCCTTCTCGGTCTATTCCCTAAAGACCTAAAAAGAGCATGCTACAGGGACACTGCTACATCGATGTTCATAGCAGCACAATTCACAATAGCTAGACTGTGGAACCAACCTAGATGCCCTTCAATGGATGAATGGATAAAAAAAATGTGGCATTTATACACAATGGAGTATTACTCTGCATTAAAAAATGACAAAATCATAGAATTTACAGGGAAATGGATGGCATTAGAGCAGATTATGCTAAGTGAAGCTAGCCAATCCCTAAAAAACAAATGCCAAATGTCTTCTTTGATATAAGGAGAGTAACTAAGAACAGAGTAGGGTCGAAGAGCATGAGAAGAAGATTAACATTAAACAGGGATGAGAGGTGGGAGGGAAAGGGAGAGAGAAGGGAAAATGCATGGAAACGGAAGGAGACCCTCAGAGTTATACAAAAGTACATACAAGAGGAAGTGAGGGGAAGGGGAAAAATAATACAAGGGGGACAAACGAATGTCAGTAGAGGGGGCAGAGAGAGAAGAGGGGAGGGGAGGGGAGGGGAGGGGTGATAGTAGAGGATAGGAAAGGCAGCAGAATACAACAGACACTAGTATGGCAATATGTAAATCAATGGATGTGTAACTGATGTGATTCTGCAATCTGTATATGGGGTAAAAATGGGAGCTCATAACCCACTTGAATCAAATTGTGAAATATGATATATCAAGAACTATGTAATGTTTTGAACAGCCAACAATAAAAAATTAAAAAAAAATAAAAATTAAAAAAAAATAAAAAACATCCCATGCTGCACAGTAAAAAAAAAAAAAAAAAAGAAAATGGTCCTTGGATACTCTTAAAGGATTACTCTATCAATCTACTTTGTTAACATTTTATGTAAGACTTCAAAGTATAGTATTTGCATAGGAATTGTTCTCGTTTTTTTCCTTCAAAAGAGAATCAGAGCTAGCACAAACAAACAAGGTCAGTCATGCCTTTTGGGGAAATCTGCCAGGACATCAGGCAGAAGTGAACTTGCCAACACTAGAGAGATGCCACAGCCAGCCTAGTGTGTGCACCAGTATGAAGGGAGGACTCATATGACCAGGAATGCTGAAGGAAAGCTATTTCTGTCAGCGCTGCTGCACCCGCTAGTCTAAAGGAGAGCTCAAGTATTCTGACTTCCCAGTAGAAACAAAACAGAGGCACAGTCTTTGGGAATGAGGGAAGAAAAGCAGAGGCAAGAGCTGCTCTGGGGTAGTTAAGAAGAGAGAACAGAGGAGTCACGGACAAGGTGGGGTAACTATGAAGTGTAAATCAGGAGATGTCAAGAATCTAGTCAGCTCTGTTAAAATCATTAGGTTAAAATTTGTTACAGTAAATTTGTCACCATTTATTCTCCAACTACTGCATGGTATTGATTTAAGAAACCATTATTTGTTAGATGCATCCTAATTTTAGGAGTTGTCAAAGTGAAAATGAGTCTTAGAAGTGACAATATATAGTATTTTTCTCCCCTGGTCTTATAATAAGATGGCTTATATGTGACTAAAAAGAATCTTAGGATTCTGTCTGTTCCTCAAATTCATTTTCCCAAACCAACTCCTTTTTTTGGGGGGGCACTGGGGATGGAACCCAGTGGCACTTTACAACTGAGCTATACCTCCACCCCTACCCTACTTCTTCTTCTTTTTTTGTTTCTGAGGTTTGAACACAAGGGTGGCATACACTGAGCTACGTCCACAGTTCTTTTTTTAAATATTTTTTTTTAGTTGTTGATGGACCTTTTTTTTTTTTTTAATTCATTTATTTGTATGTGGTGCTGAGAATTGAGCCCAGTGCTTCACACATGCTAGGCAAGCACTCTACCACTGAGTTACAACCCTAGCCCTCCTCAGTCCTTTTTAAAAAAATTTTTGAGATAGGGTCTTGCTAAGTTGTTGAGGCTGGCCTCAAACTTGTGATCCTCCTGTCTCAGCCTCCCCAGTCACTGGGATTACAGGTGTGCACCACTGGGCCAGGTCTCTATTCTTGAGTATCGTAGAAGTGGATCTGAAAAATTCAGAAACTTTATTAACAGGGAGCTGTCAGCATGGCAATCAGTTGCTATTCCAACAACTATTTATTCATGTCTAGTTTTTGAATTTTCTGAGACAAAGAGAATTTTCCAGACAAATTTATCTTCTCAGGGATGCACAAGTCCCATTCAGGCAGCATCTGAGTCCCTGGCACTTCATTACTGGTAAGTTTTGATATAAACTGTAGAGGTCCACAAAGGGGATCTCTCCTTGTTCAGCCAGGACATTGGACATTTGTTTTGGCTAATCCTTTCCTCTGTCATCCCCTCAGAAATGCTTCTAATGATACCAAAGGCCTGAAAAAAGATAAAATACTCAAAAGGCAATTGAGGATTTAAAAAATATTTAAATCCTAAGTTTTGAAGAAAAATCTTAGTAGACCATCTCCTCCTTACTGCTTCCTAAACCTTTACAAACATAAAAATAAAGTGACCATAACAGAACCTCAAATATTTTGTCTTTGGAAAGAACTTCATTAAATGGTAAACTATAAGAATAGTTTTTACCTTTGACTGTTCCTCATCCACTGAAGATTCTTCAGATGCATGAGGAGTATTACTCAAAGAGCTGCTTCTCTGGTCATCAACAGTCACTTCGGATGGGGCTACCTCTATCACTGATAGTCGACAGCTCTCACTCCTTCCTCCACCTAGTTCCTCCATCCTTGAGTGGGAAAAAGATCGAGACCGGGTTTCTTGAGAGAGTTCTACAAACTTCTCTAGGGCACTAAAAAAATCAATGCGATCTGTACTGAAATCTGAGATTTCAGCCTGGCTACTGGGCTGGGAGCTTGGTGACTCGGGATCAGGGGACATAGGGAGGTCTTTCAGTCGGGATGTCAATTCTTCCATAGGCAGTAAGTGGACATTCATGTCTGCTTTCAGTGCATCTGTCTCCAGATCTTCCACTGTTAAGTCTGGGAACTTGCTGGCCATTTCAGTGGCCTGTCCAGGTTGGATTAAGACTTTGGATGCATGGCAGTTGTCAAGAGGAAATTTTGATTCATTGAGACAACACCCTGATGAGCATCCATTGATGTCATTTAAGTTTAATTCATCTTCAATCTGTCCAGCATGAAATTCCCTAGAAGTAAACTCCAGGCAGATCATTCTTTCTTTGGTACACAGGCCTTTTTGATTTGTATCTTGTGGGATCACATGTTCTACAAAGACAGGAGGGATGGGTGGGTGACTCTCCATGGTCTTCACTTCAGCAATCTGGTCTGCTGAGGTGGTGATCTCCTTCTTATTGAGTTCTAGCCCAGGTTTGCAGATGGGTTCATGGTGGTCTGAGAGGTCGCTATCTGAATGAGATCTCCAGAGTTTGTTATGCCGCTGTTTGCTGTGGATGTACACAGGAAATAACTTACTCTGGTTTGTGAAAATAATCAACACCCTCCCAGGAAATCACTCCCAGATAAAGCTTAACCTGTAAAATGTTCTTACATTGCTCAACAGAACTAGGCAATAAACATTTCAAAAGATGCTCAATTTTACTAATAGCAAAAACCAAAATAAAGCAAAATAGCAATAAATCAATATGAGGTTTTTTTTTTTAATCTACCAGTTTGACAGGAAATAAAATCACTGATAACAACCATTGTTGATAATCGTATGGCCAAACAATCCCTCTTATACACTGATGGTAAGTGTGAATTATAGAACATACTGAGTCAAAGATGGCAAATTTAACCTTTTTTTGGTACCAGGGATTGAAACCAGGCCACTTAACCACTGAGCCACATCCCCAGCCCTTTTCTGTATTTGATTTAGAGACAGGGTTTCACCAGGTTGCTTAGGGCCTCACTAAGTTGCTGAGGTTGGCTTTGAACTTGCTATCCTCCTACCTCAGTCTCCCGAGCTGCTGGATCTACAGGCATGTGCCACCATGCCCAGCTCCAAATTTAATCTTTTAACCAGCAATTTTCCTTTAAGAATTTATCTTGGAGAAATACTACAAGTGCACAAATATATTCATATAAGGATCTTCAATATAACACTGTGATACTAAAAATTAGACACCCAAAATAATTTATTTAAATTATACTTTATATATCTATATGCTATGAGGCTGTTAAAAATTGTGTTAAAAATGTCCAATGCACACTATTAAGTAAAAAGCATGTTGTATATGTTTGTATAGGAAAAAATTTGGAGGAAGATCATCAACTGGTAATAGTGATTCTTTCGAGGAAGGCAAACATACTTCTGGGGAAGGCTATTAGTTTCTCTATTTTATATTCTTGTAACTTTGAATTTAAAAATATAAGCATGTTTAACAACTACAACGGGCAGTGGGGGAACAACCCACCAGGCATGGTGGCGCAGGCCTGTCATCTTGGCTGCTTGGGAGGCTGAGGCCCTAAGTAACTCAGTGAGACCCTGTCTCTAAATACAATATAAAAAAAGGGCTGGGGATGTGGCTTAGTGGTTGAATGCCTCTGGGTTCAATCCCTGGTATCAAAAAATAAATGAAGAAAAACACCCTAAAACCAAAAAACATACATATCATACAAAGGGAAATAGTCTAATGGAGTCCATTACCAACTCCTCATAACTGGGATAAGGAGTTTATACAGGGTTAATGGCTGACATGGAGGTACGGGGGGCGAGGATGGTGATCTTTAATAGAAAACAAAGGTGGGGCTAATCTGGAGAGAATGCTCTGCAACAGAATGAAGAGGGTAAACATGAAGAACAGGCCATTTTCAGAAGAACCTTAGGATAAGAAAATCAAGCTAAGGTGATACTTGGAAAAGCACGTGGGCCAGGTGCAGTGGCGCACAGGCTGAGGTAGACCATGAGTTCAAGACCAGCCTCAGCAACTTAGCAAGACCCTGTCTCTAAATAAATAAAAGGGCTGGGGATGTTGCTCAGTGGTTAAATGCCCCTGGGCCACGGATTCAATCCCCAGTACTAAAAAAAAGGAAGAAAAGAAAGGCAGGTGAACTAAAGGACCACTTTTCCATAATTACTCTTTGGTTATTTCATGGAGAGAAGCTCTGAGGTGGGGATGGGATTCATTTCAATCTACACACTCACAGGAAGCAAAAATCCCTAAGTCCTGTCCCAAAGGGGAAAGCTGGCTGTGTAGTGGGCCAGGATCACCTACACAGTGAGCAGGCCACTAAGTCCGGTCTCCACTACTTACAAGCCTATTAAGAGTTACCTAACCACTGGGTGGAATGTAAAACTTGGCCCAAAACAACTTGCCCCGGGCTTGGGGCCACACCCGAGCTCTGCCGAGTCATGCGCCTGCACTAATGTGACCCCCTGTTTGTTCTCAACTCTGCACCTGCTCTCAGCTCCCCCTGTCTGTCTGCTACTTGGGTGGGGCTCTGACTCAGGCCTACATAGCAGAGGGGTGCTTTCCCGTGTAGGAAGCAGGTCAGGCTCTTATGAAGACTAGCTGTAATCAATTAGCTGAGTGCAAGGTGGGGTTTTCACTCTTTCTAAGCTGCATAAACTCCAGCCACCCCTAGGAGGAGACAACATATCACACTTCTCAAATGAGTGGCTGAGCAAGGACGCAAGCTGAGTGCTTAGATAAGTGGGGCCTAAAGTCATATATTATGATCATTCAAGTTCAGTTTATTTCCTTTTAAAACTTCTTCTCTTATATTCAGATACCCCTATTTCCCTGAACTAAATATGACTGTACTTTCTAATTTCTGTCACCTATCATGAGGATGTTCAAACCTGTACCAACTCCTCTTGCTCGTGTGGTAGAACAATACCTGTGATGTACATGACTGGGAAGACAGCCCAGAGGGTAGCTGTTCTCACAGCTGTTCTAATAGTTAAAAAAAAAAAAAAAAAAGAAAGAAAGAAAAAAGCTGATTTTATTGGTCAACAGACTAATTAGCAGTTTTCATGATTCCAAGAATCCTCCAAAGTATAGTTTTTAAAAATACCTGGATCATTAGAAGGGAATGAGAGATGGAAGCTATGCTATGGGCACAAATAGTACATGTTTCAGAGAAAGCACTAACATCATAGTCTGCTGCCCAGCGGGATTTCCTTCTCTTCTGGGGTAGATAATCATCAGAAAATATTGGGTTGAGGCTCTGGAATTAAATTGACACTTATAAAGCAAAAAGACACATCCTAATCCTAATATTGGTCTATTGCTGTTGCCTTTGCAATAGGACCTGCAGGGAGAGCAGCAGGGAGCCCTTTGATACAATCCAGTCATTACCATTACCTCTGAAGCACTGCTACTTCATGAGTCCTTTCCTGACCCCCTTTCCTCCACCCCCTACTCAGGGGTAACTTCCCCCCCATGAATTTTGTGCTTATCATTCATTCCCTTTCTTTTTCTGGGGTGGGGGGGATACTAGGGATTGAACTCAGGGGGCACTTGACCACTGAGCCACATCCCCAGACCTATTTTGTGCTTTATTTAGAGACAGGGTCTCACTGAGTTGCTTACCGCCTTCCTAAATTGCTGAGACTGGCTTTGAACTTGTGCTCCTCCTGCCTCAATCTCCCTAGCTGCTGGGATTACAGGCTTGTATAACCACGCCTGCCCCCCCCCCCTTTTTAAAGTGTTATCACATATTTTGTTTTTAGATATTGCTTAGCTTTTCATGCTTTAAACTTTTTATAAATACAACTATACTGTGTGTTAATGTGATTCATAGAGTGTAAGGAATATATCACAATTTATCCATCTTGTTACCAGTTTCGGCTATTACAAACAACACTTCCATGGACATTCTAGTGCCTGGTACATACCTAAGTTTCTCAGACTGTTATATATAGAAGTGGAAAACATGGGTCATAGGGTATGTATGCATCATCGGTTTTATATGGCAACATTAGATTGTTTTCCAAAGAAGCTTTGCCCAGAGCCAGTGTATTCTAATGTTCTGTCACCGGTAGGGATAGATGTAAGACATTAGATCATTTCTATTATTTTAAACTGTTAACTTTTAAATCCAGCAGACTCTCCTCTGCCTATTCCAGGCAGGCAGCAAGTAAACAAGCTGCCAAAAAAGAACTTCAGAGTTGGTCTGTGGCCTGAATGATGCAACCAAGCCTCAGATCATTTCCCCCTTTGAGTGGCCTCTGACCTGAATTTGGATTCATGTAAACACACAGACACATACAAGATGACTGGGCTACTCTGGATAAAAATTTGGCTTTTGACAGTAATGAATAAGAAGGAAATTTAAATGACAAGATATGTAAGACACCTTATTTTCCCATTTCCCCTTTCTTTCCATCTCTCTTTTATTCTTACTATGTTTGGTAAAGCATCAAGAAAATTATACAGAAGAAAATACTATTAAAAAGGAAGACCAGTTTACAGGAAAATCTGACTGCTTAGGGTTACTTTTTAGGGAATTAGGCAATCAGTAAGTAGAAAGGCAAAAGGCATTGATTGAGAAGTTTTGGTGTGCTGGGCATGGCCCTAGATACTTTAGGATTATTTAACTGAAAAGCTATTAAGAAAATCCTTTGAGGGCTAGAGCTATAGCTTAGTGGCACAGTACTTGGTTAGTACACATGAGGCACTGGTGTTCAATCCTTAGCACTGCATAAAAATAAATAAAATAAAGGCATGCTGTCCATCTATAACTACAAAAATAAAATAAAATAAAATAAAACAAGGAAAGAAAATCCTTTGAAACCTCAATTGGGCTTGGCTGTCACCTGAGCAGAAATCCATATTCTTTTATTCTTAGGTCCCCTGCTGCTGGCTGATCACCAAGCACTAGAACAACCTCAAAATCTCCACTAGCAAAGTCAGCGTAAAAGGCAACCCTGCCTCCTCTAACCTTGAGACAGGGCCTTCAAAGAATCAAAACTGCCATTTCTGAAGACATGTGGCACAATTTCCCTGGCTACCATCCAATTTTTCTGTAATCTAATACCACAGACACATGGTCCAGCTTGCAAATGGTCTGCCTGAAATCTGAACCTGTCTAATGGAACATAAATCTGCCAGATACCTGCATGATCATGGTAGTTTAATGGAGAATTATCACACACACACACACACACACACACACACACACACACACACATACACACACAAACTTTTCTTTTGTTCTTCTGTCTTGCTCCCACTCCCCAACTATAAAAAAAAAATCAGATATGAACAGTATTGCAGCTTTATGAAACCCTCCTTCTTAGGTCTAAAGGGGGATATTAAATAAGTCTTCTCCAAGCTCTTAATAATATTTTGTAAAGTGCAGAGTCCTTTGTATTTCAGAGGGCTGTCATTTTCTTGGCTCACACCCTTTCACACTAATTAAGATTGTAATCAACTACAATCTCTACAAGAACTTGGTATTAGTTTGGTAACCTTCTCTACTAAGACCTCAAAGCATTAAACTAATGCCCCCAAACAGAGGGTTTCTACCTCCAATTAAGCATCCAGTGTTACCCTGGATAACCACAGAGCTAGTGAATGCTCGGATCAGGAACAATCTCCTTGAGAAAATCACCACATACAACCCAGGAGAAAATATGGACAGGAAGTAGAATTTCTTTATTTTTTAAAATATTTTATTTAGTTTTTTAGTTGTAGTTGGATACAATACCTTTATTTTATTTTTATGTGGTGCTGAGGATGAACCCAGGGCCTCGCATGTGCTAGACGAGCACTCTACCGCTGAGCCACAACTCCAGCCTTAGGATTTCTTTGCAAACAGAATGAGTAGGATTTTTCTAAGGGCTTTCCTTTCCTGGTTACCTGAACTGCAAGGCTTGACAGAGTTTCCAGATAGCCACAAGAATCTGGGGATTCTTTTTTCTTTTCTCTTCTAAACAGGCAGGAGGCAAGGTACAGTGGTGCACATGTGTAATCCTAGAAACTCAGGAGGCTGAGGCAGAGGAATTGCAAATTTGAGACCAGCCTCAGTAACTGAGCAAGACCCCACTGCAGCAGCAGCAGCAACAACAACAATAATAATCAGCCGCCGCCACTGCCAGTGTTTTAAGCATCAGGTCCTGCCTGGTACAGGACTTTGGGGATAGGCAAGAGTCAGCTCAGCACAATTTACCTCACAGTTAACCTTCAAGTGCCAAGGTTTCTGGATAACACATCATGCACTGCAGACCCTAATGGCTGTATACCTATGCGTATACGGGCATAATTTGGTTTGGGTGTTCACTGTCCCATAGGACCAGGGAATGTGACACTTCTCTAGAGGATTAAATGTGAATATATTTTAGCCAAATCCTAGAAATCCTATTTCCCTGGCCAGTGACCAGCTTTGGGCATAAGACCCACTCTCCCCAACCCCAGTTCCCAGAGGAAGTCTATGGGAGCTTCTGGGAAAAGTCATTCTCCCTCATTTAAATGTCCTTTTCCTTCAGCCATATGCTGGCAATTTACATGCAAATGTCTACAAACATGGCAGACATCTAGCAATCACATGGAGACAACCTAAGGAACCAAACCATTAACTGAGGCAGGTAGAGCAAAAAGAGGTACATATCAAAGTCCCTGATTACATTACCACCAGGCCATTTGAGACTATTTCTGTGCTTTTGTTAGAGCAGGTGATAAATGGTCTAACTTTTAAAACTACATGTAGTGGGGTATTGGGCAGGATATCTTCTATTTGTCTCTATGAGTATGCTCTTCAGATTCTTATCTCTTCTCTCTGCATTGGAGGCTAATCAATGGACCACAGGAGGTCCTCTTCTCTCACAGGGTTTGCCTAATGGGAAGCCTCAGAAGGGCATTGGAAGAAAGACCCTGAGGGTTGGGCACATCAGACTAGCTATATCCCTTTGATTGAAGGTTATTGCTTGTTTCTGAAGGTACTTTTTCTACAGGAGTATCCTTCCAGTTTCTAGTAAATGGGGGTCTCTCTCTTTGGAACATGCATTATTACCAAACAGCTCTGCAGATACAACTCCCTTGATTCTGCTAAAATGCCCCATCTTTGTAAATAGTTCCTTTATAAAACTTTCCTTCAATAACCCTAATCTGAGTGTACTATTTCTTTTTTTTTTCTTTCCTTCCTTCATTTCTTTTGTTTTTGGTAACAGGGACTAAACCCAGGGGTGCTCAACCACCAAACCACATCCTCAGCCTTTTTTATTTTATATTTTGAGACAGGGTCTTGCTAAATTGCTGAGGCTGGCTTTGAACTTGGAAGCCTCCTGTTTCAGCCTCCCAAGCAGCTGGGATTACAGGCATGTGCCAATGTGCCAAGCTTGAATGTGTTATTTCTTGCTGAGATCCTGATTGATGGAGGTATTCTACTACTTGGAGCCAAGCAGCCTAAATGACACTTCTACACTGGACTCTAGTACTTAAAATCCAGGAAACATCACAATACAGGAAATTCCAGGAACATTTCCCCTTCTAGTTTCTGTAGAGTTAGTGTGCTTATGGGTGGTGGGAGGCAGTTGTTGATGTCATGGGGGAGGAAATAAATGGCACGTGCATGTTTTCTGGGTAACCCTGGAGAAAGGAGTTGATGAGAAATAATCTTCAACAATACATAGTAAACATTTATACACATTTTAACTCACAATAATCTTGTGAGGTAGATCTCTTGATTCACGTTTTATAGATGGGGTCAAGTGAGGATCAGAAATGTGAAGTAACTTCTCAGGGCTGTAGCAACAGGGTGAACCAGGAACGGAAACCAGATCTACTGACTCAACTTCTGTGGTTTTCTCTCCCACGGGCTTGCCCTCCCTCCGTGAATCAAGCCCAGGAAATTAGGATGGAACAGAAAAAGAAAGGGAAAGGGAAGAGGAAGGGTGATTTGGGGGTTTATGCTGCTCTTCTTATCCTCATTTAAGATTTTTCTGAAATTCCTTTAACATCTAAGAAAAACCACATATGCTAAAAAACTTAGCCCAACAGCTTGCAGTAGCTTGGGATTCCAGAATAAATACTGAAATTGGCAGGACACATAGTATCTTTCCTCTCATGGGTCACGTGAGGACATTGCCTAATATCTGTCATGGGTATGTCTGTGAATAAATATTCATGGCTCATCAAACCCTTAGATGCCTCTTTCTTATGCCAAAAAGAATTTCTGTGTCCTATCTTCTGATTTAATTGAAAAGCATCATCAAAATCTGGCCCTAAAGACCTATAAATTTTTTTTTCAAAAACAGAAGAGGTTTCAATATTCTCCAGCCTGCTAGAAGAATGGCTCAGATGAAATCATGCCAAGTGCTGAGTAAATGGGAGGGGTTTTTTAGTGGAAACCATAATGCTATGCTGTGGCCACATTTTCACAATACTTTGCGGGTGGGAGGGTGGTCCCTCTGCCTGGATAGGCTGGAAGGCTATTTAACATTTTGTTCAGGGGAAATACAGCCCAGATTCAAGAGTTAAGACCAAGTCATGGGACTTGCTGGAGTAAAACCCTGGCACCAACCCCAGCTGCTTCTAGACAGCTGTGCCTTCGCCCTAACAAAACCACCTAGAACATGCCCACATGGAAAATAACAAAGCAAAATCTAGCAGCCCATAAAATTTCAGTATGTGGTATCTGAAGAAACTGAACCTCAAGTCATCTAAAATCTGGCACTTGTTCCCAAGAACAGCTGAAGGTGCTTTTCACCTGTAAAGGGGTAATAATGTAGTGAAATTAATTACTCATTTTAGTAACCATTTACCAAGTTGTACTTTAAAATAGCTGGCTCTTATTGATACAGGAATATATTCAAGACCTGTACTGGGTGGAGAGGCAGGTTGTAAAACAGTTTTTGTGGAAAAAAATATCCATCAAAATATGTGATAAAGGGGCTGGGGTTGTGGCTCAGCGGTAGAGCGCTTGCCTAGCATGCGTGAGGCCCTGGGTTTGATCCTCAACACCACATAAAAATAAATAAACAAACAAAATAAAGGTATTGTGTAAAAAAATGCTTTAAAAAATATGTGATAAAACCTAGAAACCAGGTAATGTAATGTCAGCTGCTGACCGAGTATTGAGCTTATATGTTATTTATCCCGTTATAATTTTCTGCGTTTTTGCAACACACATATGTGTATAATTAGATTAAAAGTTTTTTTTTTTTTTTTTTTTTAAGGAAAAGAAAATAAGAAAGAGCTGTTTCTGGGAAGTATCACATACACATGAAATTATACACAAATTATACACATCTTCCACATGACCAAAATTATTAGAAAGGGCTCAGTGAAGTCAGGCACTGAAGAAAAAAAAAATACCCAAAGTAATAGCAGGTTTTTTTGTTTTTTTTTTTTAATACAATGGGCCAAAAAATTTCCAAGAATTTCTGCTAAGCCTAATTTAGTATTACCTTAGGAGTAAATGGTATCATTTTGATGAAGCAGCTATATTCAACCTTTTAAGATACTGAGAAGTCTCTAACATATTGCTGGTGGGACTGCAAATTGGTAAAACCACTATGGAAAGCAGTATGGAGATTCCTTAGAAAACTTGGAATGGAACCACCATTGACCCAGTTATCCCACTCCTTAGTATATACCCAAAGGACTTAAAATCAGCATACTACAGTGATGCAGCCACATCAATTTTTACAGCAGCTCAATTCACAATAGTTAAGCTATGGAGCCAACCTAGGCACCCTTCAACAGATGAACGGATAAAGAAAATGTGGTATATATACACAATGGAATATTACTTAGCCATAATGAAATTATGGCATTTGCTGGTAAATGGATGGAACTGGAGACTATCATGTTAACTGAAATAAGCCAATCCCAAAAAACCAAAGGCCAAATGTTTTCTCTGATAATGTAGAAGCTAACATACAATAAGGGCGGGGGAGGGAAGAATAGAAGTTCATTGAATTAGCCAAAGGGGAATGAAGGGAAGGGGGGGATGGGAATAGCAAAGACAATAAAATGAATTGAACATAACTTTCCCATGTTCAAGTATGAATACGTGACCAGTGAAACTCCACATCACGTACAACCACAAGAATGGGATCCTGGGAAGGGAGGGGACATGGGGTCAGGAAAGATGGTGGAATGAGATGGACATCATTACCCTACGTACATGTATGATTGCACATATGGTGTGACGCTTCATCATGTACAACCAGAGAAATGAAAAGTGGTGCTCCATTTGTGTACAATGAATTGAAATGCATCCTGTTATCATGTATAATTAGAATAAAAAAACTCCTCAAACAAACAAACAAAAAGAATGGATCCTAATTAGAATAAGTTATACTCCATGTATGTATAATGTGTCAAAATATACTCTACTGGGCAGGGAGTGGTGGCACATGCCTGTAAACCCAGTGGCTCAGGAGGCTGAGGCAGGAGGAACTCGAGGTCAAAGCAGCCTCAGCAAAAGTGACGCACTAAATGACTCAGTGAGACCCTGTCTCTATAAAATACAAAATAGGGCTGGGGATGTGGCTCAGTGGCCAAGTGTCCCTGAGTTTAATACCCAGTATCCCCACCAAATACACTCTATTGTCATGTATATTTATAAAGAACAAAAATAGATATTGAGAAGTACTTATTAAAATCTGTACCTTGTTGAGAACTAATAGTATTTTCATCTTTTAGTTTATATCAACCTAATATGACTCTGAAAGACTAAATGCCTAATCTTCCACACTAACCTTAAATGCTTATACTTATTTAAATTCTTTTTTCAGTGCTGGGATCAAATTCAGGGCCTTGTGCATACTAAGAAAAAATACTCTACCACTGAGCCACATTCCCAGTCCTTATTATCTGAAACTTTGACAGAGAAAGAAGACCAAGTTAAGAAAAAGATCACATCCAAATTAGGCTGAGAATTATTACCTGTTGAGAAGGACATTTACCTTGCCTTATTATAAAGAAGGGAAAATTTAAGAAAATCACTGAAGGACTCACCTTGCCAGCAAGATCCCCTGGTATTCTTCCAGTTGTCGCATGAAGCTGGGGTTGGGCTTGGTCACTGTTCGTCTTTCTTTCACGTAGTCATAGGCTCGGTCCAGATTCCAGCCATATTCCTTCATTGCATAGGCAATCACGGTGGAGGCTGAGCGACTCACACCCATCTTGCAGTGCACAAGGCATTTAGATCCATGTTTCCTAGTTTAGGAATTGAGGTAAAGAATAGAGGAAAACAGTAGTTCATTTTAAAAGCTGGATTCTAAATTTTTTTCCCCAAGTCTTCTGATCTGTCCTTCTATTTTCTTACTATGTAATCCCCATGCTTGGTACACTTATGTATTCTATGATCAAATATGGGTTTAAGGTAAGCAGGTCTTAAGTGTGATCATAAATAATGTTTACTAATGTTAAGTCTCTTTAATTCATTCAACAAATATTTACCAGACATTTACCATATGTAAGACAATGTTCAAGGTGCTAAGATGTAGACATAAGTAATACAAAGCTGTTATCCCAAAGAATAGGATTCAGCAGAAGGAATAAACAATTAAAATTTAATATGGTCAGTGCAATGATGGTCACAGAATATAGAGGAAGCACTTTGAATTTAGAGACTATATCCTAATCTGTGTTTGGTGGAGGCTAGTTCCCTCACAGCCCCAGGAACATATTTCATGACTGACACTCTTCTGATTTACAGATATGATTCATCTAATTTATTCAAATATTTTGAGTTATTTTCAGTTTAAGTTTCACTAAGGGTTCTGTCCCTCGAGGAAAGCACAAACCTAATGAACCCAACCTTCTTCCCTATTCAGACATAGTTCTGAATATTACTTTTCACAACATGTGTTATGATTAGAGATTGGCAAGTATACAACCCAGGGAGTTGAGTGGAAGCATGTGAGGAACCATTTATTGCTAGTGCACATGGGTTCTAGAATCCTTCCCAAGTGTCTATTAAAAAAAAAAATATCAAAAGTATGTACATATTAGGATTAGGGAAAATCCATAACTCATTCACTGTGTGATTATGGTAGACTAGCTTCCTCCCAGAAGCTTACAACACTGCTTCTGGAGACAAGAGACTCATGACGTATTATTAAGTCATCAGTATAATGAAGCATGAGGTGATGTGCTGAAATAAATGAGCCAGATAATCTACAAGAATGTAGAGAATAGTCTTGGAATAACAGAAACAGTTGCAGAAGGAAGGAAGATTAGCCTTTTGTCAATCAGGTACAAAATTTTGGTGTCTTAAGGATGGCATGAATGTCACTCTGTGTGCTTACGTATTATCCCAATGACTAAGAATTATTTGTTTTACTTACTACACACTAGCACTTTCCTTTAAACTACAGTTAGAAAGCCAATGCACAGTGACTCAGATGAAAGTTTAGACATGTGCTCTTTATTTTCCCACTGAGTTCTGACAACGTTGAAATATCAATTTTCAGGTTTATGCCTGTAGGCATGGAAGGAGCTCAAACTTGGATAACCAAGTCAATTTATGAGGGGCTGGGGTTGTGGTTCAGTGGTAGAGTGCTCGCCTAGCATGCATAAGGCACTGAGTTCAATCCTCAGCACCACTTAAAAAGACTGTGTCTACTTAAAACTAAAAAATAAATATTTTTTTTTAAAATCAAATTATGAAATCTAGTTCTATGAAAATATCTTTTTAGCATATTTGCAACAGGATATTTCAGAGGATAGCTTCTAACTCATGTAATGAAAGATATAAGTCAGTTCTCACCTAACCCTATTCCACACTTCAGTTTGAGCTACCTTCTCCTGGCATTAAGAATCAATCGTTCAGTTAAGCCTGGCCTCATATTGGGAATCAGGGTCCTGATACATTAGATATAGGAGGCATCCAGGGCACAGCATTTAAGGAGGCTTAATTACCCCCTCTCACATGCTGACCCACACTTGTAGAAGCCTGAGTGGGGGTGCCTCCATTTGTGCCGTGGGTGCCTCATGTGTCCCCCCATCCTAACTGGCATCAGCCTCTATTTTCATTGCAATTGGGGCCATGCCTTGAACTCTAGCCTCTTTAGCTGTGACCCTGACAACTTGCCTAGTCTTTCTAGTTTGCTTTCCTTATGGAACTAGACTATTTCTGTATACTTATGGATTTCAAAATAGACACAACCTTGGTTCAAGTCCCATCTCCATCACTTGTTATGAAAAGAGATTCACTCTATGAATCTCCTGTGTGTGGTCTGTTCTCATTCATATAGGGTGATGACAGTATCTGCCTCTCTGGATTTTAGAAAATATCAAATGACAGAATGCATATAAAGTAACTGGCACAAAGTAGGTATACCATAAATGGTATTTTTACTGGGAATAATTTAATAGTAGTCTTCAAGAATATAAAACACTTTCAGGTAATAAATGGCTGGAGGCCAAAGGAACAGGCTCAAAGCTAGAATATGAGAATTCAGGGTAACCACGAGGAGGAATGTACTGACTATGAGGTTCCTTAAGAGAAGGGTATAATCATTCTTGGAGGACTTTAAGAACAGAAGCATTTTTCATTTGAAAGGGATGGTGTGAATGTAGTCCTAACTGCAGGAGGATGTGCCAACAAGCTCATTTATAGTTTTTTCTAGTGAAGGAATGAATACAAATGGCAAGGAAATCCTCAGGGACTTCAAAAATGTCATGTTAATGTTAAGACTAACTAATACTAAACACTAAGTAAATACTAAATAATTTCACGGAAAGAGCTACTTAATTTAAGGAAGATATCCATGAAGGGTCAGAGAAAAATTCTACCATTAAAAATATGATAAAAATAAGGTAAACGATTGGCAGGGCTAGGGTTGTGGCCTAGTGGTAGAGCACTTGCCTAGCATGTGTGAGGCACTGGGTTCGATTCTCAGCGCTGCATATGAATAAATGAATAAAATAAATGTTCATCAACAATTAAAAAAATGTTAAAAAAAAAAAAAAGATCAGGAAAAGATTTCCTAAGTTCACTGTTCTTTCCTTGCCTTCAGAGAGGAGGAACTGGTATTCCAGCTATTCAGAATAATTTCTGTTCTCTAAGTTACAAATTCATCCATGTGGAAACTTTAAGAATTTCATTCAGATTTCTTCTACATCTAATTTCTATTTCTTTAGTTGAAGCATTACGCTACTTTCTTTAATTTTGTGCTCAATGGAAAACATGAGGTCAATATGAGGTCACTTCTGGGGGGATTCATTTACTTAAAGGAAAAGTATTAAGTCATTAGTCTTTTGCCTAGGATTACAAAATCTTTTTTTACAACCTTTTTCCTGAATATCATCAGTAAATTATCTATAGCCTTTGGCCCCAGCCATGTGTGGTGTATCATGAGGAACCGGGGTCAGACCATGCAGGGCTATTTACTTACTTTGCTTTAGAGATGAATTTATAAGTGTCATTCCAGTAAGCCAGGAGATCTGTTGCTTCTTCATCATATACCCGGATGTTATGATACTCAAAGACTCCTGGGAAGAAGTTATCTATCTCTCGAGTGACATTCAAGATATAACGTACCCTGTCAGGAAACCAAGGAAGAGTATATATTCTATTATTCAGGTTAAATCCAATTCTCAACACTATTTTTCTTTTTCCACAGTGTTTGGGATTGAACCTAGGGCCTTGCTGAAGGTGGCAAGCACTCTTATCACTGAGTTACATCCCTAACTCTCAGCACTGTTTTTCTTATTCAAAACTTGTTTACTCAATTGATGGAAATTAAATACAAAAATAATGATAAAAAGCTAAAAAAAAACTAAAAGTAGAGAAGCTGTTTCACAGGGCACACCTGGGCATGAGGGTGTCACTGAGTAAAAAGCTATCTTCCATGTCAACATCTAAATTCCATTTTCAGTTTATGTGTAATCACACAACCTCATCTTTGATAATCTCTTAAAAAAAACAAAAAAAACAGGCCTGTATCTTACTCCAAAGAATCAATGTGAGATCCATAACCTAACAGCTTCTCTTTCTGTCAGTAACATTAACAATATCAATTTTTGTTAGAAGTTATCTGTATAATATCAGACTATTAACATGTATCTGAATAAAAAAAAGAGAAAAGGATTTTTTTACCTGAATATCAAGTATGTTTATTCCAGTTATAACAGCATTTTTTTGCTATTTTTAATAGCATAGATAATATTTTTAAGTTATTATAATTGACAAGTTTAATTGTTAATAACACCATTGTCCTATTTTTCTAAATGCCAAATTGTTAGGTTTGCACTATTACTCTCTTAAACTACATGAAAGGCAAATGAGGTCAGGCCTGGGAGGGACAGAGGAAAGTTGGACTTGAAACTCCTTTAACTTTATCTGGCAGCATTCCTGGCTGCTATGGCAGCAGATGTGTCTGAGGATTCTCCCATACAGACAACGCTTGCAGAAAAGGGTTTCTCTATAAAAAAACTTCTTCTATTTCTTCTCTGACTGTACCATCTCAACAGATATTAGGGTTGAGTTTACCAGAGGTTGTTTTTCCTCAGTGCTGTGTGGACTTGAACATCACTAGTTTACTCCAACAACAGAACACAGATTAACTCACTTCTCTACGTAGAAGCTGCTTTCTTCTGAGAACCATATGTGGGGTTCTACAAACCCAGTGTCTGAAGTCAAAGAAATGACTACAGAAAGAAAGCCACAGCTAACCAACTCTATGGTTAAGGCCAAGTAGCTAAAATTTTTCTGAGACATGAATTCAATCTGTTTTAACTTAGTATCAAAACCTCTTACTAGAAGGGATTTTTTAAAATTTGAAAGTCAAGCACATGGTAGGAATGTAAAATTGTATGACTACTGTGGAAAATAGTCTAGCAGTTCCTCAAAAATCTGAACACAATTACCACATGACCCAGGAATTCCTCTCCTAGGTGCAACCCAAGAGAAATGGGAAACATGTCCACCCCAAAAGTTAGACACTATGATCATAGCAGCTTCATTTGTGATAGATAAAAAGTAACTATCTGTCTGTGACAGACATTAGCAGTTTCCAGGGATGGGGGAAGAAGGAAAATGGAAGTGACCAATAAAGGCTATAGCTGTCTTCTGGGTTGAAAAAAAAATGTTCTAAATTGCCAGGCATGGTGGTGCACACTTGTAATTCCAGCAACTTGGGAGGCTGAGTTAAGAATTCAAAGCCAGCCTCAGCAACTTATTAGCGAGAAAGTTGCAACTCAGTGAAACTCTGTCTCTAAATTGGTGAATGGGTGAATTGTATGGTATATGAGTTATACTTCAATACAACTAAAAAAAAAAAGGCAAGTGTACTTCTCTTATTTTCTTAAAATAAAAACAAACAATCTCCCACATCCGATCCCATACCTCAGTAATGGATCATGACATTACCTACCTGGCTGGCCAGAAAGGGATTTTCAATTCTTTTCATTACCTAGTTTCAAACAGCCCCTGCCAATTTGTACTGGCACTCTGAAATTTTTTTGCCATCTCAGCAGTAAGTGACTCCATACGGAGCAGCACTTTACTTGGGGTTAGGTTCTAAAGTCAATAGGTTGTGTGGAAATGGCTTTATTGCCAAAATTACACTTGAAAATCCCACAAATCATCCACAGGGGGCAGAACACATGATTATGTATAGACCCATGAACTATAATTCTTCATATACTAAAATTTAAGAAACACTGAGTCTCCTGGGTGCCATGGCATATGGTGGTAATTTCTCCTGAGGATCGCAAATTTGAGGATAACTGCAAGAGCCTTAGTAACTAGTGAGACTCTGCCTAAAAAAAAGGGTGGGGGGCAGCTAGGGATGTAGGTTAGTGGTAAAGCCACTCCTGGGTTCAATACCCAGTACCACAAAACAAAAACAAAATAAAAAACCAAAACACTGAATTTAAGAAATGATATCTAAACAGGTGTCTGAATATCTAACCATTCTGTCTTTTACACAATGAGATGCTGCATTTTATAATTAAGCCTTATAAGAAGTAAATGATGGTGTACTATTACATACTAGGGTGGTGACTACAGATAACAATACCATACTGTACATTTCAAAAGGCTAAAAGAAGAAAAGGATTTTGAATGTTTCTATCATAAAGAAAAGATAAATGTATGAGGAGATAAATACATTTAACCTAATTAAAACATTATACAATGGATTCATGTATTGAAACATCACGTGGTACCCCATTAATATGTACCATTTATACGTATCAGTTTTAAAAAATTAAAAATTCAAAAAATATGAGAAGGATGGGTCTTAATGCCTGCTAGGGTTGTTGTAAAATCAAAGTGTACAGACCCTGTGCATAAAGCAGATTTAATGTTATTATTCTATAAGTGGCCCCCACACTTGGGGGAAACTTCAAGAATCCTAAGCAGTAAAAAATTATGTAGGCTTATGCTTTCCAGGCTCAAAGAGGGCAAACAGCAGACATAGGATTAGAAGCTAGATTTTGGAATTCCCAGCCAGTGTACTAATTGATTTCCTCTCCTTATTTATCATTAGACAAGTCACAGTTCTTATATATATGTGTGAATTTCTCTATTATTCATTCATATTTACCGAGTATACCCTTGGTATAAAGATCTGAGTTAGACAGACATCAATTCATAAGACCAGGATATAACCTCTGTCTTTAAAAACTTCAGGCTCACTGGGCACAGTGGCTCTCGCCTTTAATCCCAGCGGTTCGGGAGGCTGAGGCAAAAAGATCACTAGTTCAAAGTCAGCCTCAGCAATGGTGAGTTGCTAAGCAACTCAGTGAGACACTGTCTCTAAATAAAATACAAAATAGGGCAGGGGATGTGGCTCAGTGATCAGATGCCTGAGTTCAATCCTTATTACCAAAAAAAAAAAAAAAAAAAAAAAAAAAAAAAATATATATATATATATATATATAAATAAAACTTCAGACCCAGTCTTTACCAAATTAAGAGTTCCAAGTTCTATTTATTTTCAAATCTTAAACTAAGCAACCAGATTTTCCTCTCTGGAATTTTTTGTATAACCATCTCACGCAAGTCCCATTCCAAGTTCATTTTAACAATTATAAAATACCTTTATTCTGGAGGGGGAAAAATAGGGAGTATGTACATAATAATGTTAAAATATAATCAGAAGGCTGCCTGGTAGTTGAGAAAACAAGCAGTCATCACTACCTTTGAGTCTCTGTTGGTCTTATCTCTGTCCACAGTGAAGGCCCCCACAACCTAAACAGTTTTGCTAGAGATTGAACCCATGTCCTGTGCAAACGCTCCATCCCCAGCTCAATTTTCTCTTCTCTTAATGGGATAATCTGTTCTTTTAAAGTGAGGTTCAATAAGAAATTTAGTAGGCATTAGCTAAGAAGTAAAAATGGAAGAATGGCAGCTTTTGCTTGTTGAATTGTTACTGTAGTCTCAATTACTACAATCAAACTTAATAACCATGCTGCTCAGGGACACTTTTATTAATACAAGTTTTCTTATTCAATTTCAGAAGCTTGCCTACTTTACATTCATAACCTACTTATTTTTCAAACAGTTAGGAAAGGATAAAAGGGGCTGAGTCTTATTTGAGTCTGTGGATTCCTAACACCAAGTACAGTGCTTGACCCACAAAAAATACCCAATAAATGTGAATGAACAGCTCCATGAACCCCAAATATGCAATTCTATGTCCTCTTACATAAAAACAGAAACCAAGCTGAGTGTAGTATCACACATCAGGAATCCCAGCAGCTAGGAAGGCTGAAGCAGGAGGATCTCCAAGTTCAAAGCCAGCCTTAGCAACTTAGGGAGACCCTGAGCTGGAGGGTCTCCCTAAGGGCTGGACATGTAGTTCAGTGGTTAAGTGCCCCTGGGTTCAATCTCTGGTATCACCTGTCCCCCAAAACCAACCAACTACCACCCCCCTAAACAAAAAATAAAACAAAACAAACAAAACCCCCAGGAACTAAAAAGTACATTTGATTTTTTTGGGGGGGCGGGGAGTGCTAGGGATCAAACCCAGGGCCCTGTGCATGCAAGGCAAGCACCCTACCAACGAGCTATATCCCCAGCCCTACATTTGATTTTAAACAGCACCAAAGACTTACATATTTATTCTTAAAAGTCTTCCATTAAAATGGCTGATCTGTCTTGGAATGAAACAGGAGCAGGTGGAAAATTGCCACTTTTAACTTTTATTAGATTACACTTGATTAGAATCAGTAGGAAATAACTCTTAAGATTAAAATCAACCACTGATACTATGATAACATAAAGACTAAATAGGGGCTTTTGTCACACAGGAGAGAAAGCAACTGCTTTGTGTGCTTACCCTCGGTTTTGTAAGTCCTCTAAGTTGGAGGCGTTCCATTCTGAGCCCTGTGGAGCAAAGAAGACAAGGTTAGGGAGTATTAGCAACTCAACTAAATACAATACTTGAAAAGGAGTACTGTGGAGGAAGAAGTAGAGCTTCTAAAAAGAGAGCCAATAATATCTATACAGTGCAGGCAATTTAATTATTTTATGTCGTTTTCACAAATAATAGTTATCTTCATTTTTATAGATAAGAGGTACTTATAAAATTCAAATAATTTTTCCTCAAGATCATAAAGGAGGAGAGATACCTTTGACTAATCCGATCTAAGCTAGATATGAATGTTATGACCAAAGCAGCATTATTATGAATTAAATCTAGATTTGATTCCAAAGACCACAATTTCTAGTGTAGTATATTCCCTCTAATAAGTTGGGGGGCAGGATTATGAGAGTGTGGCAGAAGAGAATAAAATAGAAGCTCTGTTAAAGAAGGGAAACATGATGCTCAAAAACTTAAAGACAGAGGGCTGGGGTCGTAGTTCAGTGTAAGAGCACTTGCCTTGCATGTGTGAGACACTGGGTTTAATCCTCAGCACCACAAAAAATAAATAAGTGAATAAAGGTAGTCTGTCCATCTACAACTAAAAAAATATTTTTTTAAAAATTTTAAGATGGATAAACAGCAAACTCAAAGAAGAGGGGGTCCTGTAAATTATCTGGAAAGCAATCAATTGCTGATATTTTGCCACATTTACTTTCTCTTCCTCTTTTTTTTCAATACATATCACACATTTCCCCTGAACATATGAAAGCAACTTGAGTATATGATATTTAACACTTGAAAATGTATCACCTAAGAACATTTTTATGTAACACTATTATCACATCCAAGAAACATAACTCTAATGCAATAACAACCTAACACATGATCCATATTTTAATTTCTACAACTGTTCCTGGAATGTCTTTTTTAATTGCTCAATCAAGAATCATACTTCACATGTGGTTGCCATGTCTCTATTCTCTAATCTAGAACAGTGCATCTTTGCTTCTTTTTTAAAAGTTTGTGTCCCCCACTTTTAAAAAAATCTTTTATGTATTTGATATCTTTGTAGACTCCAGATATGTTGTCTTGGAGAACTCCCTACAATCTGGATTTGGTGATTAGATTCAGGTCAAACATTTTTGACAAGACTGTTACAAGGGTGATGTTGTATACTTCCTACTGCATCAAATCAAGAGGCACATAAAGTCAGTTTGTCCCACTCTTGGTCATGTGGAGTTTGAACCATATTGCTCTACTGTAAAGATTTTTTTTTTTTTTTTACAATTAGTAATACATGGGTATTAGTCATCTTTGAAGTTCTGTGTACATACTGTTTTATAATAACTTTTACTTTTATAATAACTTGGATATAGTATGAAAATAATCTTGCCCAAATCAATTACTGGAAGTTACAAAATGGTAAACCTTCTGTATGACAGAGCTAGTATTCTTCTATAAACAAGAGAACTTCATCTAACCATTCCTCCCATCCTTTTTTTTTTTCTTTCAAAAAGAGATACTAGGGATTGAACTGAGGAGTGCTTAACCACTGATTATATGCCCACACCTTTTTATTTATATATTTTTTGAGAAAGGACTTCGCTAAGTTTTTTTGAGGATGGCATTGAAATTATGATCCTCCTATGTGGGATTATAGGCATGTGCCACCACATTCAACTTTCACCCTCTCTTTTAGAGTGTGATTATGATCTGGACACTGGGTTTATTTTTTATTTAGTATGTCATAATCCACAACATTATTATTTTTTGACACTCAAATTGTCCTGAATTTGGTCAGTAGGAATCTCATCAAACTGGTTCTTTCTGGTATGACCTCGTTAGTCTTTGAGAACTTCCTTGCTTTTTGGTTCAAAGAGTTGTTCCAGATTCACTTTGTCAATGGAATCACCATTTCCCCCAAAGAACCCTGGTTTCTTTTAGCAAAGAATCATATTTTGAAATCAAGATCTGGGCAACTTATCATTGCTTCTAAAACTTTCCAGTAGACAAAGCTAGGAAAAATTCATATTCAACACCGTAGGTTTCTTTCTTTCCCTCTTGCCCTTTACCCATCATTTGTATCTCCCTAACCACAGTGAGAACCCTTAGTTAATAAGTGATTTGCTCTCCTTACAAAATAGTTTTAACATTGTACACCAATACCATCACAACAACAAATATTGAGTACAAATTTCTTTGTAGGTATCATGCTTACAAGTTATTTTAATTAATTTCTTTCTGTGAAGTCTTCAAAATGATATACGTTTGGGGTAATTTGTTTCATATTTGCATTGAATTTTAGGGCAGGCTTTCCCCCATTCTTTTCTATTTATTAAAAAAATAAATCTAAAACTTTTACATGGTTTAAAGTAAAAAAAAAATTACTTAAAAGCTTGGAAGTCTTGCTCCCATATCTATATATCTTCAATTCTCATGAGTGATCATTTTTATTGATTTTGATTTATTCTACTTACATTCTATTTTGAAAAAAAGCAAATACATACTTATTACCACTTCTTACTCATATCACCAAATTAATACACTATATATGATTCTTTGTTCTTCACTTTCCAATGTATCTTTGAAACTATTCCTTATATAGTAGTTTAAAGAGATCTCTCTTATTCTTTCTTACTTCTGCACAATACTTCATTAGGTAATGATATAATATTTTATTCAAATAGTCTCCTATGAGTGGTGTTTAATTTTTGTGGAGGTGGGACTGCTAAATTAGTTTTGTTGGATACTGCTAAATTCCCCTCCTCAGAAACTGAAACAATTCTACATTCTCACCGGCAATGTATAAGCATTCCACTTTGCTCATGGCATTGCCAACAAAATGTGTGGTTAGGCTTCTGAATTTTTGCCAATATGATACATATGAATTGATATCTCAGGGTAGCTTCATTTATATTTCTCTACAAGAAAAAAAAATGAACAATTTTTCAATGTTTGGGTCAATTTTCAATCTTTGGACCATTTTTCATACCCTTTGAAAAGGCAAATATTTTAAAATATGACTTTACCTATTTCAGAATTATATGCACCAAATAGAACTTGGCATCAGAATGCCTGAGTTCATGATTGTGGAAACCCACCTTGCTCTACCCCTCCTCCCTCTCCAGCCTGCTGCTTGCTTGCAGGACCTGCTGCATCTGGCCAGGAATTCAGAAGGATAGGGCGGGACAGATTGAGTTTGGAGACTGAACCCAAGACTAGGAAACGAAGGGGCTGCAGGTGACATAGGGGACTAAGAATTGGCTCCCCCACCACATAAGTGGAACCCAGGGAAGATCCCTGAGGTATAGTCTTCCAGTATAAACTGGCAATTACTAGGCCCTGGAGGTGTGCTGATTTAAAATCTCCAGACCAACTGGCATTCATTGAAGAGCCTGGAGCCCACCTAAGCCTACACCCTGCCTCTAGAAATTCTGCCTACAGGATTACTGCTCTCACTCCAGCAATTCCGAGGGTATAGTATCACATTACAGAGGACCCCCACCTAAAACTGCTGAGAAGCTGAGAATCCTTTGAACTCCAATGAAAAGAAATCTTTAACTTTTCATAGAAATTTTTTTTCTCTTTTCCTTTCCCTGTTTAATTGTGACCTTAATGGTACATGGACATTTTTTTTTTTTTTTCATTTCTACCATTTCTAAAGCCAGTCATTTTTCATGGATCAGTTTTTTTAAGGACTAAGATGTTTGATTAGTATATTTTAGTTTTAATTCTACTTTATTTTTTTAATATTTATTTTTTAGTTGTAACTGTACACAATATCTTTGTTTTTATGTGGTGCTAAGGATTGAACCCAGGGCCTTGCATGTGCTAGGCGAGCGCTCTACCCTGCTGAGCCACAATCCCAGCCCCTTTAATTCTACTTTAATTACACGTTTTCACTTTTCTGTTTCCCTTGACGCTTTCTCTTTTCTTCTGCTAACAGTCAATCTCTATTGTTCTTTCACTCTTCCTTTAATTTTTCACTCTATCTTGTCTCCTCTTCCCTCATAATTATCATATCCTCTATCACTTCTGTTCTCCCCTGTTCACCATTTGAAATTGTAAACCCTTTTCCAAACTTGCTGTTTTTATTGCAGGCAATAATTGATCACATCAATTCTGTTCACTGTGATAATTAACACTGCAGCCATCATAGTAGGAACTATTTGGTTTAATGCTGTATACTGTTTGCATTGGTTGTTATTATTTGTCTTCCCCTAAATAGTAAGGTACTGAAAACCTTCAGGGACACTACAAATCCAAAGGGCAGAAATTCTACTACCTCAGATCCACTCTGCTGGATGGGTAGACACACAAACAACATGACAGAGCAAGGGAACAAATTGCCCCAAACAAACCAAGGTACTTCAATAACAGAATCTAATGATACCATGGTGGAAGAAATGTCAGGGAAGAAATTTAGAATGTATGTAATTAAACTAATCTGTGAGGTAAAGGACGATGTGAGGACTGATGTCAGAGACAAAACACAGGAAGTGAAAGATCACTTCAATAAAGAGAGATTCTAAAAAAAAAAAATCAAGAAGAAATCCTTAAAACGAAGAAAAATCAAAGAATTCATTGGAAAGTATCACCATCAGACTACACCACTTGGAAGACAGTGTTTCAGGAATGAAGACAAAATATATAATCTTGAAAACAAAGTTAACCATGGAGAAAGATGTTAAGAGACCATGAAGAAAACTTGGGATAACCTGAAAAGACTAAATTTAAGATTTATCAGGACAGATGAAGGCTCAGAGTACAAACCAAAGAAATGTACAATCTTTTCAATGAAATAATATCAGAAAATTTCCCAAACCTAAAGAATGAAACAGAAAATTAAATACAAAAGCTTACAGGACCCCAGATATACAAAATTACAACAGACCCAAACGAAGGCACATTATTATGAAAATGCCTAACATATAGAATAAGGATAGAATTTTAAAGGCAGCCAGAGAAAAACAGCAGGTAATGTTTAGAGGGAAACCAATTCAGATATCAGCTGATCTCTCAACTCAGACCCTCAGAGCAAGGTTTTGGAATAATATATACCAAGCTCCGAAAGAAAATGGATGCCAGCTGAGAATACTCTACCTAGCAAAATTAAGCTTCAGAATTGACAATGAAATAAAAACCTTCCATGATAAACAAAAGTTAAAAGAATTCACAATTTGAAAGCCTACACTACAAAACATTCTCAAACAAAATATTTCATAAAGAGGAAGTAAAAGTGAAAACCAGCAAAGGGAGGAACTAACTAGAAGAATAGTTAATTGATTAAAGAAGAAACTAATTCAAAGTAAAAACTAGAAATAAATCAAAATGGAAGGGAATAAAAATCATTGCTCAATAATAACATTTGTGGGAGGCTGCCATGTCATGTGACCAGCACTTTCCTTTCCTGATTGGTGAGGCTCTGTTGGTCACTTCCCCGTGACCTGGCCTCATCAAAGTGGCCATAAACCGTGGTCCTGATCTTGAAAGTCATAAAATGTTGCCCAAAGTGTCTTCATGCATGGGCATGCGTTCCTACAGCCCCAGGGGTTAAGTGCCCCAGGGGTTAAGTTACCTTACTTGCCCTTGTAACCCCGACCCTCTTGATCTTTATTGGATGAAACTTTCTAAAGAATGAGAGTCTCCCAAAAGTTCATTCTCTCTCTCTCTCTCTCCAGCCTCTTGTGACATTCCTTGCTCTCCCATTTGGGGAGCTTGAGGCCGAGGGCGGAGGAGCCATCCTGGGCTTAAATTAAAGGTAAATTGTGTCTGTGTTTTATTTGATACCTTAGGAAATTCACTCTAGTGACCCCTAGTTTAGTTGGCTGCGCTGGTCTAGGGTGGCAAACATTGAACATAAATGGCCTAAGCCCATCAATCAAAAGACACAGAGTGGCAGACTGGATTGAAAAACAAGACCTAACAATATGCTGTCTTCAAGAGACTCACCTTATAGGCAAAGACATTCACAAACTGAAGGTAAAAGGATGGGAAAAAACCATATCATTCACATGGATCTCGTAAACAAGCTGGGGGTTTCTACCTTCATATCAGATAAAGTGGACTTCAAAAGCCAACGTTAATCAGAAGGGAAAAGAAGGACATTTCATACTGTTTAAGGGAATGATACATCAACGAGACACAACAATCATAAATACTTGTGCCCAAACCATGGAGTATCTATGTGTATCAAACAAACCCTTTTCAGTTTCAAGAATCAAACAGACCAACACAATAATACTGGGTAACTTTCACATGCCTCTGTCACCACTAGTTTTGTTTCCTCCAAACAAAAACTAAATAAATAAGTTATAGCTGGGCACATTGGCGCATGCCTGTAATCTCAGTGGCTCAGGAGGCTGAGGCAGGAGGATCTTAAGTTCAAAGCCAGTCTCAGCAACTCAGTGAGGTCCTAAGCAACTCAAGGAGACCCTGTCTCTAAATAAAATTTAAAAGGGCTGGGGATATGCCCCTGGGTTCAATCTTTGATACCAAAAAAAAAAAAAAGAAGCTAGAGAACTAAAAAATACAATTGATAATTTACACTTGACAGACCTTGACAGACCTATATGGAATATTTCATCTGTCAATGACTGAATACACTTTCTTCTCAGCAGCACATGGATCCTTCTTTAATACAGACTATGTAATGTAAGCTACCATATGTTAGCATGCAATTGTAATATTACCTTAACATAATTTTAGCATCTGTAGGATTATTTTTATAGCTCCCTTTCCATTGATATTAATTCATGTGTTCTTACTTTTTCTTGATTAGACTTGTTTCACTTTTATCAACCTTTAGCTATATTATTTCTTCTCTATTTCACATATTTCTGCTCCTACTTATTTTTTCCTTCCTACTACCTAATTTAAAAATAATTTGTTTGTTAATCTAGCTTTTTTCTGATACTAGTACTTTAAGTTATTAATGTTCATCTGAGTATTGTTTTATCCCAGAGATTCTGATATTTTAAGCTTTTATTATTACTTAATTTAACACACTTTTTATTTACTTTTCTTGTGTTTTCTTCCTTGATCTGTGAGATATTTATAAGTGTGCCATTTAATTTTGAAGTAGTTGACATGTGGGAGTGAAGTTCTATATATATATATATCTTTTTTTTTTAAAAAAAAACTTTCTTTTTAATTGTAGATGGACACAATATCTTTGTTTTGTTTATTTTATGTGGTGCTAAGGACTGAACCCAGTGCCTCACGCATGTTGAGGCAAGCACTCAACCACTAAACTACAATCTCAGCCCCTACATATCTTAAGGTGGTTGATTTCTAATATAATAAATCATGCAGGAAACACAGTCTGCATGATTTCAAATTTAAAAAAAGGCAAATGCTTTTTATATTGATTATATTGGCTACATGTGTCAAAACTGATAAAATTTTATACGTCAATAATGTGCATTTATTATATTTCAATTTTGCCTCAATAAAGGTATAAAAATTTTTAAAAAAGAAGACCTGAGTTCAAGTTCTGACTCTCCTCTTACTGTGGGACAAAGTTCAAATGTTTGAACTTTCTCCCTTTTCTTATCTGTAAAATGAATATCCTTTCCACTCCAGTCCTTTTACTTAATGGGTACCTTTCCCTCAAATTACGTAAAAGTTTATCCCCTATTAATATGAAGCTGGGTGTGGTGGCACAAGCCTATAATCCTAGCAACTTGGGATGTTGAGGTAGGAGGTTTGCAAGTTTGAGGATAGCCTCAGCAACTTAGCAAGACTCTGTCTCAAAATAAAAAATAAAAAGGCCCAGGGATGTAGCTCAGTGGTAAAATGCCCCTGGGTTCCATCCTCGGTATAATTAAGTAAGTACGTAAGTAAGTAAGTAAATACGTAAGTAAGTAAGTAAATTGGAAACTTCCTCTCTACCCAGAATCCTTCTCTAGATACTGTTATTTCTATCTTTCCTTTATAGCCAAGATGCATAGAAAGATAGTCTAATGCTTTCTCTACTTCCTTATTTCCTACATGTCTCAACCCCTGACAGTCTGGCTTCAGCCTTTATCACTTGTGCTAATGTTAACTGGTGATCTCTCCTAATTGTCTAATAAAGGGTCACCTCTGTATCCTCATTCTACTGGCTTTCTCTAAGTATCTCTCTGATGTGGTTCAGACAGTCCAAATACCTAGTCTCATTCCTGGAACAATAAAAAGGATCAACAAATGTTTGTTGAACGAATGATCAAATAAGTAAATGAAGCATTTAGAAAACTGCCAACTGTTATATAAACACTATCATATTACAATCAAACTGTTGAACAGGGAGATCTCAAGGACACTGTGCTGAAGTTCCATTTAAGAAAACATCATTTGACTTATTAGGTGAAAAAAAAAAAAAAAAAAAAAAAAGGAAGGTTTTGAAGGTTCTGTGCTCAACCTTAGAAACCTAGCCCCCATACTAGAGAACTACAAAGGACTTCAAGGAGGCAGACACCAAACAATAAGGGTCAAGCAGCTAAACTGGAGCCAGGGAAATGTGACCACTTCACTTCTAAATTTAGAACTCTGTCCAGTTAGATGGAAATAACCATGGTGTGATGGGAATAGTCCACAGTATTACCTACCTGTCCAGAGAGAATTCAATCTACAATCTACAGTGACCCCTATCCAGAGGCAAAATAAATTGAAAACACTGGCTGCTGACTCAGTGAAGCCCACATAAAGTGACTTGGGCTGTGGGTAGGGTGTTACTTCAGGCTTAGTCTGAAAGAACTGGAATCAACTTGTAATTACTTTTCTGTCCTCTATACAGGAATTTCAGACGCCTGGGATCTCCACAGAACAAATCTTTTTTAAAAATTTTTATTCTTTAACCTCGGGCTTTTCAGGCTTATAATGACATAATTCCTTAGGGATTTTTACTTTGTTCTATATAATTATTCAAAACAGAATCTTACAGAAATGTAAAATGATTAGGGCTATAATATATTTTTAACTAAGTTCATTTCCATCTTTCACTCTGATTTCTCCCACACTGTGCACCAACACAAAGACCCAAGTAACTGATTTCTTTTCAAATGATATCCTTAGGAAATAGCCCTGGTGTTTAGGAAATACTCTAACAGTTCCAAGAAAAATAAGAGAACACAGTTACAGCAGATAAGGAGTATATTGGGGGTTCTGTTAGGATAAATACAACTTGACATAATCTCCAAGGACAGGTATCCTTGTCCATATCTTATTTATCATATTATACCTACAACTTCCATGATGTAAGAGTCATATTACTATGATACCAAGCATATACTATTAACTTTTCATTCTAAGAGAATTTTCTGTTACATATCTTCAGTACAGAGATAAAAATCAGGAATATGATAAAAATAACTCACTTGATTACTGTCTCATCTATTCATACACTCTCCATTTCTCTGCACCTAAAGTAAAAGTAACTAGTTTGAGGCTGAATTTTTCCATACTAGGGATTGAACCCAGGGCACTTTACCACTTAGCTACATTCCCAGCCCTTTTAATTTTTATTTTGAGACAGGGTCTTGCTAAGTTGCTTAAGGTCTCACTAAATTGCTAAGGCTGGCCTCAAACTTACAATCCTCCTGCCTCAGCCTAAACAGCTGGGATTACATGTATGTGCCACACACCTGGTTTTTTTATTTTTTTGAGACAGGGTCTTGCTAAGTTGCTAAGACTGGCCTCAAACTTTTGATCCTCCTGCCTCAGTCTCCAGAGTCACTTGGATTATAGGTGTGTGCCACTGCACCCAGCCACATCCATATCAGAGATCTTCCAGGAGTACTGCTGACTTTGAAATTTGGTTGGGAAAAGGCTTCCAGCTCAGAGAAGTTGTACACATATACTTGTAGAGTAAGAAAGTACTTTTTTCTTGCTTCCCATCAATCAATCTTATTTTTGTATTGCAGATCCTTTTTGTTTGCTGCAACCTGGGAGTGAACCAGGGACCAAGTTTTCTCTAAACTATGTTCTACATGTTCCCTCTCCATACCAGCTATTATCTTTCCAAATAAATAAATCTCTGGGTAGTATACTGCAGAGCTGAGCATTCTTCCAGAGGGAGGGGGAAATCCTGCTGCCTGTCTTCACACAATCTGGTTGAGTTCCCAGCATGGCAGCTATGCACAAGATGAGATGACTTTGCAGAAAATTAACACCACACCACTTGCAGTGGAAGATAAGATCTCTTTTTCCATGTCAACTGCTAGGAAAGACAGCAGTGTACAGACTCACTGGAGAAGATGCCGGATACGATAGTGCAAACAAAGTGCGGAAACCACCAAGAAACAGGTATAAGATGTTTAGGTAACCTGTTTATACATTTAATTTTGTTGGATAAGAGGTCCATTCTTTAGAAAACAGAATAGTTGAAGAGATTTTCCTTTGCTCAAAAATATGTGGAAAGATACAGATTTTTGGGCCGGGGATGTGGCTCAAGCGGTAGCGCGCTGGCCTGGCATGCGTGCGGCCGGGGTTCGATCCTCAGCACCACATACAAACAAAGATGTTGTGCCCGCCGAAAACTAAAAAATAGATATTAAAAAAAAAAAAATTCTCTCTCTCTCTCTCCCCCTCTCTCTTTCTCTCTTAAAAAAAAAAGAAAGATATGGATTTTAAAAATAAAAACTGAGCTAAGAGTGGTGGTACGCACCTATAATCACAGTGGCTGGGGAGGCTGAGGCAGGAGGATTGCCAAGTTCAAAGTCAGCACCAGCAACTTAGCAAGGTCCTAAGCAACTTAACAAGACCCTGTTTCAAAATAATAAAAAAAGACTGGGGATGTGGCTCAGTTGTTAAGTGCCCTTGGGTTCAATTCCTAGTACCAAAAAATAAGTAAAAATTGTAATGATATATAAATGGTGGATACATATCCAAACTCACACAACATATAACACCAAGAATGAACCGTAATGAAAACGATGAACTTTGGTTGTTAAGAATGTGCCAATGTAGGTTCATCAACTGTAATAAACGTTACCACTCTGTTGAATGTTTATTATGGCATGAAAATTGGTATATGGAAATTTTTTTTTTCTGCTTAATTTCACTGCAAATCTAAAACTGCTCTAAAATATAAAGTCCATATATGATGTGTGTGTGTGTGTGTGTGTGTGTGTGTAAAAATAAAAGTAAAAATTAAGCTGGGCACAATGGCACATGCCTGTAATCCCAGCAATTCAGGAGGCTGAAGCAGGAGGATCACAAGCTTGAGGCCTGTCTCAACAACTTAGTGAGATCCTGTCTCAAACAAACAAACAAACAAAAATGTAAGTAAGGGAAATGTAATTCAATGGTAAAGTACTCCTGGGTTCAATCCTCAGTACAAAAACAAAAACGCGGGGGAGCTAGTGGAGGCACAAAATGTGACAAAGACAATCTGTTTTGGTGGTAATCAAATAAGATTTACTGTCATTTAAAATTTCTACAATAAACAAATTATTTTTGTAATAAGAAAAAAACTCAAAAAGGAAGAATTGTGAAATCATAAGATATATCTACGAGTATAAATGCTTCTTTTGGTGCTGGAGATAGGACCCAGTGCTTCACACATCCTAGGCAACTGCTCTACTACTAAGCCATATCCCCAGCCCACTTGAATGCTTTTGTAGTTGATTAGGGAAATACAATTTTGAGGGGAATTAAATTTTTTAAAAGTACTATTAAAATTTACCAATTGCCCTCAGATATACCATATGAGAAAATGTTTAAAAGGAAGAAATATTAGAGAGGGTGGCAACAGAACTATAAGGAAGTATGACTAGAATAAAATAGGATGACCAATCAGAAATTGGCTGTATTTGATATTTATCATGTCCATATTCTTTGAAGGTACTAAAAATCCAAGCTCAGGGAAGGGGATATATAATAGAGAAGCATGGCTCCTGCCTAGCATGCATAAGACCCTGGGTTCAATCTGCAGCATGGCAAAAAAAAAAAAAAAAGAAAAAAAAAGAAATAAAAAGAATTTTAATTAAAAAAAAAAAAAAAAAAAAAGGACACTGAAAGTGACTCAAGTGTAACTATGGTCACTTTCTAATATGAGCTCTTTTTGGTTATAGGCATTTGCCCTTCATAAAAAACAAAACAAAACATGAGTCAGGTTTCATGGCTACAGTTCGGGGGGAGCAGGGCCCATATGAATGACTTGTAAGTTTTATACAGTTAACACTTAAGATTATTCCCAGCAATATATAAGCATGATATCTTTGAGCCCTCATGGAAGTATACATAAAGGACAGTAAAACTGTAGACACTATGATCTACATAAACCAGTACGTAGATCATACTGACTTTACAAATAGGTCAGTATGATCTACATGCGGAAATGGCAACACATATTAGTCAAGTTAAAGACCTGGAAAAGAAGTTTCCCTCCCAACTCTGAGTAATTTCATAGTTATAATTCAGTATGAATCATTCTAGAGACACACATACCCTAGAACGTCAACAGATTAACTCAGCAGAACCCTTTTACAGCACAAAGTTTAATTGCCCGGTGAAATAAACTCTTAAATACTCAGTAAGATGATCCAGTTTAGTCAGTTGCTATGCATTTATTCCTCTTCTCTCCTGTTTCCCACCTTATAATCTTTTCACAGTTCACAAATGTCCTCATCAGAGAAAGGAAATGAAACACAAACCAGTTGATATAGTTTCTTGTTAACATTTTTGGCCAAAATGTATGGGAAGTAAAAAAAAAATGAGGTTCCTATAGCATTCCTCATTGATTTTTAATTATTCTTGTTAACCTTGTTCACTCTACTGGGTACAGATGAAAGCTAGAAGTTTTTAACCTTTGAAAGGAAAATGGGTCTTAGGATATTAGAAGCTTTCTTAATTCATCTGTCAGAGAGATCTCCTTGGGCTAATTATAGGTCACTGAGTGTTCAGGAACTATGAAGAACAATGTTTAGTCACTGATGTTTTGGTAATCAGGAAAAGCATGGGGGGAGGTTTGCTCAAAATGTAGCTACAAAATTGCATATGTTTAAAAATCCAGGGCTGGGGTTATAATTCAGAGGTAGGTGCTTGCCTGCTTGCCTGGCATGTGTGAGTCCCTGGTTTCAATCCCCAGAATCACAAAAAATGAATAAATAAGGTCCAGTGGTCTCTCTGTTATAAATAATTCCCACTTGTTCTGCTCAAATATACATTTGACAGACTTCCAAGAAATATTTTAAAGATCATCCTATTTAGCACTGTATAAAACTATAGCCCACTGGTGTTTCTGATATAAGTACTATGAAAAGCTGATTAAATATTTACAATCCAGGGGAAGAAAAGGCTAATTTATAGCATTTGCCAATTTCTTTGGTGTAAATATTTCTACTATAGTGAATTTTTTTGTTGTTTGTTTGTTTTTTTGTACCAGGGGTTGAACCCAGGGGTGCTTAACTATGGAGCCAAACCCCCAGCCCTTTAAAAAAATATTTTATTTAACCAGGCACAGTGGCACACACCTGTAAACCTAGTGGCTCAGGAGGCTGAGGCAGGAGGATCATGAGTTCAAAGCCAGCATCAGCAAAAGCAAGGTGCTAAGCAATTCAGTGAGACCCTGTCTCTAAATAAAAATACAAAATAGGGCTGGGGCTGTGTCTCAGTGGTTGAGTGCCCCCCCCCCCCTTTTTTAAAAAAATTTACATACAGGGTCTTGTTAACTTGGTGAGTCTGGCTTGAACTTGCAATCCTCATGCTTCAGTCTACTGAGTCTGCTGGGATTACAAGCATGCATCACCATGCCCAACTTATGGTCAATTTTAATCTACCAGTTTGATGTTACTGAGTGAGAAAGTGGAAGGAGATGAGCATTAGCACACCATTATATCACTTCCACTTTATGATAGATGTATGTATATAACCTTAAAAGCAGAGATTATATTAAAATGCAGTGAAACGACTAGGAAGTGATGAGGTTTGAGTACTTACAATCTTCTTTTTGAATGTAAGTTACATTTTATTTAAATATAATAAAATTAAAATTAAACAATTACTCCCTCCATCCATCAGTCCATATAGTACTTCAACATACCACTTAAAGTGGTCCTTAAAACTTACCAGGAACACATGCTCAAATATTTGTGTAGGACTATCCATCTGACCAAGGATCACTATCATTTCATTATCTATAAATTCCTTGAATTCTCGCAAGTTACAGACCATCTGCATTTCCAACTCCGTTCGTATCTGAAACAAAGACGACATATTTTACTAATCTCTTTCAAACATGTACCATTTCTAGCCCCACACCTACTGTTATCCCACTCGGAGCCTTGGAACAATGAAGACTTGAGGTCTCTTACCTCTTTGGACGTAATGTTCTCCAAATCCTTCTGCATCATAATCTCCCTTAATTTGGTTTTAATTAGCCTCTCTGTTCGTTCGCGTTCAGTTGGTCTGAAAATAGGGAAGTGATATTTCTTAATCAGGAATTTCAGTATTACCATTTGATTATGTTTCCAAATTGGCAAGCTTTGCCTCTTAAATACATATAGATCCATGAAGAAACAAAGACAAATTTGCTATAGGGAGTGTAGTTTTTAATGGAGGACCATATTCATGCTTCCCTGTGAAGTACCCCTGGGTATCGATAATTGAGCTAGAATACCAAACTGGGTAGACCAGCAGTGTGACCCACTATGGTAGTAGGTCTTCTGTAGCTTAAAATACCACACTATGCTGATCACTCATTGTGAAGTGAAAACATGAAAGAAGGAAAAGGATCCTGCCTTCTGAATTCAGTAAGGAAACTTCTCTATCTAGAGTACTTTTGTACTAGAGTACTACCTAGAGTACTTTTGTCCAAAATATTTTCCTTTTCATGACAACTCTCACACTACCTCTGTGAAGTTGTTATTCTCATTTTACAGATTAAAAAAACCAAACATGGCACAAGACATACTGATGATCACATACACTGGCAGGAAAATCAGTGTTTAACCTAGTCTAACACTCTACTTGCAGGATTGTGTTGCTTTCCTTCATTTTTCATAAACATAAAATTACTCTTGGAGTTTAATATGAAATCAGACTAAAGAGTTGACTCTCCAATTACCAGAAAAGTATTGGTTCAATGTAACTGGATGTTTCTCTTTAAAGGCACTATTTCATATCATGTAGAATGTGAGTGAGGCTGTCAGAGAGCACTGTCTACTTCATCTTTCTCCCTAACTCAAGAAAGGTATCTACTCTACACCTCCTTATTTGGAGATGGATAATGGACTAAGCCTTCAGGCATCTTGCCTGCCCTTGGGGCCTACATCCTTTATCACTGGTGGCAAAAATAGCTTCAATAATCTCCAAAGATGGATGCTCTAACCCCACAAACTTGGAGCTCCACACCACTTGGGCTCCTAGCTTTTCACATACACTGCATGATACAGCTAATAACTGTGTTATTTCCCTGTCCACAAGCGAAGGCATCACAGTCTTCACTGGAGTAAAATTCTCATTCATGCTTATTATTCCTAGATAATTCAAAGTACAAAATAAATGTATAATTTCAGTCTTTTGTTTAAAAGCATATTGGGGGCTGGGGCTGGGGCTCAGCGATAGCACACCTGCCTAGCATGTGTGAGGCACTGGGTTCAATTCTCAGCACCACATATAAATTTTAAAAAAAGGTCTATCAACAACTAAAAAAAATATTTTTTTTTTAAAAAAGCATATTGGTAAAAACAAATTTCGCTGAGCACAGCGGTGCATGCCTGTAATCCCAGTGTCTTGGGAGGCTGAGGCAGGAGGATCACAAGTTCAAAGCCAGTCTCAGCAATTTAGTGAGACCCTAATTAATGAAACCCTACCTCAAAAATAAATAAATAAACAAATAAATAAATAAAATAAAAATAATAATTTAAAAAAAAGGCTGAGGATGTGAGTTAGTGGTTAAGTACCCCTGGCTTCAAGCATGAGTTAGACTTCCTAGTTTAGCGATACTTCTCTCAATACTTCAGACTTCCTTGAGACAATGGTTTGGAATAAGTCAGACCTAGGTTTTAATTGCAGCCCTTCTACTTAATTGCTGATGTAAAACCGAACAAGTTCCCTCTTTTCCCTGAGCCTGTTACCCTCTCTATAAAATAAGGACACTAATAATATCTGTCTCCTGATAGAGTTTTATGAGAATTAAATGAGATACCATATATGAAGGGCTTGGCATAAAATTAGATGTACAATGGGAATACCATGCATGTATATTTTCTTCTTCTCCCACTTCCTTGGATTTTAAATATAAAGCTATTCACAGTACAGCACTTTAGTCAATTTTAGCACATATTCTTATATTCTCAGCTTTGTTCCCCCTCTGCCCTCCAGTACTAGGGATTGAACCCAGGGGCACTCTACTGGGCTACATCCCAGCCCTTTTTATTTGTTCATTTATTTTTGAGGCAGCGTCTTACTCAACTGCAGCAGATCTTGAATTTGTAATCCTCCTGCCTCAGCCTCTGGAGGGTCATGGGGATTATAGGTGTGTGCTCCTGCACCTGGTTCTCAGCATTTTATAGGCTTTTCTCATCACTTTAGGAAGGAGGGTGGGATGAAAAAAGCATTACAACACATATTTCTCTTCATTGATTTCATTGGAAAAAATTGGGGAAATATTTAAAAATACAAAGAAAGTAAAAAAAACCTAAAAATTCCTCTATCAGTAATAATACTTTGACCTATAGTTTCCATGTTTTTCTGTGAATATGTAGTCATTTATTGGTGAAATATACCTTAAAATTGGGATTATACTCTACATACTGAGAACTAATATTTAATGGTTATAAGAGGTTATGAGTAATTTTCTTTTCTTTCCTTTTCACGCTTATTTTTATGCTATAGTCTCAAAATCTTCTTTTTCAAAATCAGAAAAAAATGTGAACAAGTTTTCTTTTTCTCATGTAAGTATGGTTTAGAATGCACTTCCCTGAGCTAGATGAAACATTCCTCTGAAACACATTAACCAGCTGTAAGCGTGAAATCATGAATAATATTTTTATGAATAATATTATTATGAGATACTAAAAGGGTTAAGGTCATTGAAAAGTAGAGTCTAGTGCCAACAACACCCTGTGCAAAAAAGATTTTAGTGCTTTCTTTAAAAAAAAAAATACATATATATATTTTAAAAAACAACGACTTTCTTTTTTTATATATATTTTTTAATATTTATTTTTTAGTTTTAGGTGGACACAATATCTTTACTTTGTTTTTATGTGGCGCTGAGAATTGAACCCAGTGCCTCATACATGCTAGGTGAGCACATTACCACTTGAGCCACATCCCCAGCCCTTATAATATATATTTTTTTAGATGTTGATGGACCTTAATTTAATTTATTTATTTGTATGAGGTGCTGAGACTCGAACCCAGTGCCTCACACATGCTAAGCAAGCGCTCTACCACTGAGCCACAACTCTAGCCCCTCTAGTGCTTTTTTGACTGTTTCTTGCATACAATTCTTGGATATTTCACCTTTTCTAATAAAAGTTATTTATTAGACTATTATCTGCATTGACCTCATTTTTTTTTTCTTAAAAATCACGAACTGTTTTGGCAAGACTTTAGGAATCTTAAGACAAATCCTGACTGTAAGATCAGATAGTATATAACTACTTTTCTTTTAAGCTGTAGAATACCTTGTAAGTGCAGAAAGACCAATTCAGAGAAAAATAAACACCCTACTTAATTTCCAAAGCAGGAACTAAGTGTAAAAAAATTTCCAAAATAGTCACAGAAGTTTCAACGCATAAACCTAAAAAGGAAATAAACATCAGCTCCACCTTAGGCCTTCATCCAACTCACAGTGCACCAGGGAGATTTAATAAAATCTCACTGACAAGGACTTAAGGTAATGGTGGAGTAAGACACTTGACTGATAGGATGTTCTAAAATTTTTTTTAAACAGTAATAAGTTCAAAATCAGCTTAGAACCTACATATTCTTTCAAATTGATTGGAAACATCTTGTTAAGTATGACAGACATCTAAGTTTCTTGCCATTAATTTGCTTACCTAGTATTCCTTTCACAGACAAAGCAAACACAAACTTCAGCCTAACTCCTTTAAACTCAGATTTCAAATTAGTAGAATCTGAATAACTGATTTGATGGTATTGCAATTCTTGATTGTGGAGCCTCCACTGTACTCAGGTGTGAAATTCTTCATGCCTTTGCAGGCAGCAGAATTAACAGGGTTGATGAGTGTGGCAGAGATATGATGTAGATAGTGTCTAATAAAAGTGGATAAGATTGATTCCTAAAGATAAGAAATCAGGGAGGAACATGCTGCCTAGCACAGAACAGAGAGGACCTCCCCAACTCTCAGCAAGCTACTTACATGTCTGTGAAGAGAGCTGGAGAGTCAGGCCGATGGGACTGCACATCCTGCATAGCATTCCATTCATTGACTGAGGATTGATCCGAGTTGATATGGCTCTCGTAATAACTTACCCAGGTGAGAAAAAGGCTGCCTGGGTAGTAGTTATGCATTCTGGCTACTTCACAAGCCTTGTGTAAACTCTGTAGAGCAGACCTGAAAGATACACTGGGAAATGAGCACCGTAGAATGGTGGGGTACTAAAAGGCCAATAACCCATGTGTATCTCAAAGTCTTCTGATTTTTAAATTCTATAGCATTTGACCTCTAGAGAATCTACTCCCTGGAATTCAAGATCCTCTAATCCTGATGACATGGGTATTGCCCATATTATTTAGACATTTACTAAAAGATATGATGTATCCTTAACATTGGGGATGGGGAAGAGACTAACAATCCATTAGTGAAAAAGATCTAGGTACCTATAGAGCTCATGATCATATAGTTGGAACCACACTGGGGCTGTATCACTAGAAAACTAAAGATCTCAACAATACTACATAAAGATTTCTTCCTCCTGACATAGAGATTATGAAACAGCATACATTTCCCCATGGTTCCTGGAGGCTTCACAGAGATCACATACATAGATGTCCCTAAGCCATGAGGACATCCCTTCAATATCCAGAAAGTACTTATTTAATGATGTTTTATCATTTATGGTGATTTGGTCTCCTAGTTTTTAAAAACCATTTATTCATACACATGAAATACCTTCTAAGAACAGCTTTGGTTATTCTTTTTTTGGTACTGGGGATTGAACCCAGGGGCACTTAACCACTGAGTCACATCCCTAACCTTTTTTATTTTTGAGACAGGTCTTGCTAATTGCTTAGGGCCTCACTAAATTGCTGAGGCTGGGCTGGAACTTTTGATCCTCCTGCCTTAGTCACCAAAACTGCTAGGATTATAGGCATATGCCACTGGGCCTGGCTCAGATTTGAACTTTGGTTAGTCTGAGACTTCTGATTCTGAACTCCCATGAAGGGTAAACAAAACTGAAAAGTATTTTTTGGTTATATGCTTGGGAAGAACGTAAGTCAGAATTGGCAGAAAGTAAGTTACACAGGAACAAAGACCTTTCAATGTTTTGTTTATTGATGTATTTGAAGTACCTAAAAGAAGGCTCAGCTCATTGCTGGAGCTCAATTAGTATCTGTCAAATAAAATGTCTTAATGCTATAAATTAATGTCTCTCTCCTAAAGGACAGTTATATAAAACTCTGTGGTCAGTCTGTTTACATCTTTATCTTAAAAATGCCTTTTAATTTATTTTTCATACCATTTATCCTTTAATTTATAGCCTTTATCAACATCTTTCCATATCAATATTCTTTTTTTAAAAATATTTTTTTTAGTTGTAGGTGGACACAATATCTTAATTTTATTTGTTTATTTTTATGTGGTGCCAAGAATCAAACCCAGTGCCTCATGCATGCTAGGCAAGTGCTCTACCACTGAGCCACAACTCCAACCCCTCAATATTCTTAAGTTAGATCATTTTCTATGGCTGCATAATATTCAATAACATATGTATCATAAATTAACTGATCTTTATTTTTCATTTAAATTGTTTTCTATTTTTTGCTATTATTAGAACATCAACAATCATTCTTATATAAATCTTTGCACACACCCATAGTTATTACTGCAGAGTAAATTCTTAGTAGAATTCCTAGGTCAAAGGGCATGCAAAATGATAAGGCACATTGGCAAATCACTCTTCAGAAAGGTTTTCCCAGTTTATTCTTCTATCAATAGCATATGATTGTCTATTCCTTAAATCCTTGTCAATTCCATATTATATAAATTAAAATTTTTTAATAGTCCATTTTTATTAAAGATTGTTGTTTAAAAATAAAGTTGCAGAATCTTTAAAAATGTGTTCTATTACTCAAAGTAAGCCAAATTCTTAGAGAATTTGTTTTATTATATAGATTCAAAGGTAGGGGCCAGTTTAGTGTGATATACAGGATAATTAATGTTTTCTTCCTCTAGGAAATACAAGCTAACACAGTGAGGAATAGTCAGTCTACTTCAGAACATCAAAGCTTGATGTAAGGTTATTACTTGAATTAAGACTGCTTTGTAGTCCTTCCCAAAATATACCTAAAAATACCTCATTTATGGTCCCTATCTCTCTATTTATTTATTTTTGGTACTAGGGAGCTAATACATAGCAGTAAGGTGTTCTAGACTTGGCTCTTAAGACTGCTAAGTAACTTAGTCAATGTGTTCCTATAAAACTCAGTTTTAATCTGCTGTATTTGATCCACTGTCTCCACCAGAGCCTAAGAATACCTCTAGATTTCACTTGTAGACCAATGCTCAAGGCCTTCCATTGTGACAATTTAAAAATTGCACTTTTAGGTCATCTTTAACTGTGATGGCCAAACCGATGACAAAAATCCTAAACAAACAAAGCACACAGCATTTTAACAGTAAATTGGACCTTTCAAATATTACTTCTCACAAAGTATTACTCTAATAACATATTTTAAAACACTTATAGAATAGCAAAAAAAAAAAAAAAAAAAAAAACACTTTTTGTAGAGGTATTAAAAGTCATCTTACCACATTGCCTGCACAGATACAGGTTTGAATATGTGAACTCTATTATCTGTTGACACGCTGAACCCACTAAGGACAAAAGAGAATAAAACAAAAATTCACAAATAAGGGTAAATTAGTTCAGTTTTGAGTTTTCAAGCCTATTTTCTGGGCTAGCAATAGCTGGTTCAATAGAAGGAATTACCAAGTACATCACTTAGTAGTTAACTAAGGCTTGACTGAAAAGCTTCAATAAACTGGTAGGCAATTAAAAGTTTCCCAGTTGTAGATATGATCAAACTCTTCTTCTGTATATTTCCATTTGGAAGTCTTCTGGGTTGTTAGCAAACCTGACCCTGGTTTTATAAACTGGAGCAAACATCTTAGGCTCTTGGGGACACATTCTAAAGACACCAGAAGGTGGGGGTTGGAAGGGTCAGTGGAAGGAACTGGCACAGGAAAGAGTTATACTGTAGGCTGACAGCTGGCAGAGGCTGCAAGAGGTTATTTGAAACAGAACATATCCTCTGGGAGGGCATTGCAATAGCCTACAAGCTCAGATTAAAGAGTGAGCAATAAACTACTCTTTCTTTATCTGGCTGACTATGGTAGGAATAAGTAAGAAACTGGAAAGTTGTATTTTTACTTCACTTTACAAAACAGGAATTTAAAAGCACCTACTGAGCTACTGACATGTTTGTTCAGTCGGGCATACTGGGCCTCCCACTCAGTTGACTAGTTCACTTAGCTTTCTGAAGGAAAATTAAAAGGGAAAGCACTTACCCATCACCATCCAAATGAATTAGGGTGTCACTCCAGAGAGGCAGGACTAAGCCCATGGTACAAGTGCTACTGCAAGACAAGAAGCAGTCCATAAATTATTTCCTGCTATTTGGGAAGCTATCTTTGTTTATTAACTCTCTTAACACAAAACATAAACTCCTAAGCTCTAAATTTTGGCACGAGTGTTAAAATTTCTATCGTATTATTATTAAAATTTCTACATATCAAAATGTAATTAATAAAGATTTGTGTTCAAATTAGAAAAAAATAAACAACACAACTTAATAAAATAGTACTTGGTATCTGTGTACTGAACTACCATGGACAAACGCCAACAATCGTAAAAGGATAGCCCTAGAATTTTGGGCCCTGGGGATGTTGCTCAGTGGTAGAGTGCTTGCCTAGCTAGCAAGGTTGAGGTCCTGAGTTTGATCCAGAACACTGAAAAACAAATAATAAAAACCCAAATAAAACACAATTTCAATTACATCCTAGTCCAAGAAGGAAACCAGGCTTTAAGTGAATGGTATAGGAAGCCATGGATTCCCAACTGACTATGTGCTCTATCCCATCCCTTCTCTGGACAACTGTTACCTACGCCAGACTTTTGTCACTTTATCTCAAGACTGTCCCAACAGTTTTCTATTCTTTTAAAGGCTCCTGTACCTGATCCCTCCCAATATATCTAGAGAGGCAGCATGATGTAGTAGAAAGAACACTGAATGTGGGAGGTGAACAACGCAGTGTAGTTAAGAGCATGGGCTCTGGTACTAACTGTATAACCTCAGGCTAATGATTTTATTGTTTTGTGTCCAAGTCTCTTCACCTGTAAATCTGAGATAAAAATACTTTCATCATTGACTGTTTTAAGATTAAATTAGATAAACAAAAAATGCAAGCAAGAATACCTAAAACACAATAATTTCTACTTACTAAGTATCTACTGTGACAAAATACCTCGATTTGATCTCCTTCAAAATTATAACTCCCTCTGACAAGTTGTTTCACCTCTTTCAGCCTTCAACTTATTCATCTTTAAATGCAGGTAACAAACTAAACTTTTATACAGTTAAAGATTTAAAACATGTAAAGTAATACGATACATGTGAACATACTATCCTATAAGACAAATGTTGAATATGAATCTATGGTAGATGCTCTACTATATCTGAAAGTGATACAGGGGGGTATTGAACAGCATTGTGTAAATGATTTAAAAACAACAGAAGAATACTGAGGTCAAATTTTTGGAATTACTATATGGCTAAAGAAGGCTTGCCTCTAGCTGGGCTGTTTGCTATACTCGCTGGCCCTGTTACTCAAAATCCTATTAGTGATTCTAGAGCTTCAGACAGTCAAATCAAGACTGAAATAGCTTGTCTGCATTGGAACCCTTGGTCTGAACACCAGAGGTGCAGCTATCATGAAGGAAATAGATATCTTTTTGTTGAGTAGATGAGTGAGCACATGAAAATTTGTTTTGAAATAGTTTCCTAAGGTAGAATGGGGTTACTTTTTAAATAGTTTTTTTTGTTTTTTATTTAGTGAGTGCTTAGCTAGGTTCCTAGCAACAAAACAAATTTGGAGGATAAATATAAAGCCAGTGACAAATCTAGAAATTAAGTGACTACAGGAGCTCCAGGAGTATGACCTATGAACTGGTGATCAAATAGCAGTCAACCTTTTGACAAGTAACAATGATATGTAGGAATCAACATCACATTTTCAGCTGGTATTCAGGTTCGAGTGTTTTGTTTTTAAAATATTAAGTAGCAGTTTTCCCACACAACTGAAAGGATAAGCCTGAATTAGGCACAACTGATTGTGTGTGTGTGTGTGTGTGTGTGTGTGTGTATTTTGCAATGCTGGGGACTGATCCAGGGCCTCACACATGCCAGGTAAGCACACTACTGCTAGAAGACAACTTCAGCCCTTTTTAAAAATCTCCTTTTTGAGACAGCTAAGTTGCTGAGACTGGACTCAAACTTGCATTCATCCTGCCTTAGCCTTCCAAATTGCTTGATATTATAGGCATGCACCACTACAGCTGCCTCACACCTGGTATATTTACATAGTTTACCTGAGTCTCATGAGATTTTTCTCCACTAAAGTACAGTTATTTATTTTAGTAGATACTCATCCCATTCAACAAACATTTCAAGATATTATGGATACAAAGATTTAAAACTGAAATTAGACAACAGAAGCTTTATTAGTTTATAACTTGAAATACACATGGTATACTTTAGAAACCAAAGTTATGATGTATATTTTAAAAATTTATTACTTAAAAAATACAGGATAATACTTAAGATGGGCTAAAGAAACGGTGACAAACATTTTAAGAACTATTTATACTTGTTATAAACAATCTGGGTTCTATTTTGGTTTAATATAATTTTGAAACATTAACCTATGATGTTCTAAGATATGAAATGATACAAATTCCTTTAATAGCAATTAAGATAGAAATGACATTTGATTACCTGATCACAAGAATTCTGAAGTAGGCAGCATTTCTCTTACTGTATAAGAGGTTCACTTGAGCAGAAGATGTATGGGAATTTCATAATGTCAAGTTTATCAAACAGAATGAAAATCAGTTTCTAACTTTTCATGTCCCATTTTGTCTTCTACAAACTAAAATTTCCTTTTGTTAATGGCAATTGTTAGATGTAATTCAGACAAGACTATTACAGCAGATAGATGTGGTTCACTGAGTAATAGTTATTGGGCCTCCTTTAGCATTCTTTCTGAAAAGTTTAGGACAAAATGAAAGAGATTGCTAAACATCTGATTGCTCACACTTGGGGTCAGGAAAATCTGCATTTACTGCTTTCTCTCTCTAGGGGAAGACTCAATTGAAGTATCCATGCAGCTCTAGCGCCTGTTGCATGGGGTTTCTAAGAGAAAGGTCAGGGACACCTGAACAAAAGGAAATATGAGATAGTGCAGCACTGTCCAACTGCACTTTCTGAAATAATTCAAACATTCTATACACGCACTGTCCCATATGGGAACCGCTAGCTACATAAGACTATTGAGTACTTGAAATATGGCTAGTTATGACACAGAAACTGAAATTTTATTTATTTATGTAATATCATTTCAGTTTTGAGTTACAGATGGACAAATATCTTTATTTTATTTATTTCTATATGGTGCTGAGGATTGAACCCAGTGTCTCACACATGAGAAGCAAGCTCTGCACCACTGAGCTACAACCCCAATGCTTATTTTATTTTTTATTTATTTAAATTGCCACAGATGGTTAGTGCTCACAGTACAGATCTATAGAGACAAAAAACAAAACCAGAAGTCCTAAAACCCTAATGAATGTAGACAATGTGAACGCTCTTACAGAAAAGTAGTTACTTAAAAATTTATTAGGGCTGGGTACAGTGGGGCATGCCTGTAATCCCAGCAGCTGGAGAGGCTAAGACAAGAGGATTGGAGTTCAAGGCCAGTCTCAGAAATTTAGCAAGGCTCAAAGAAAATTAGTGAGACCCTGTCTCAAATTAAAAAACAAAAAGGGGGCTGGGGATGTGGTTCAGTGGTTTAGTGCCCCTGGGTTCAATTCCCTATACCAAAAAATAAAGAAAAAAAATTTAAGGTAACACCAGAAATTGAAACTGCAGGAGAAAGCCTAAATATGTTTACAAGCCTATGTAAATTCAAAGCATACAATTAAATGCTGTTAAGTGGTATATGCTAACAATTCTAGACTTGTGATCCCTATGAATCAACAAGTCATTTTCAGGATGATTTCTATGTACAAGCTCAACATTGGTTTGTGAAATTAGTGATTTCCCTCCAACCCTCCCCAATATAAGGACAATAGGAATCACTTCTATTCTTCTCACTTTGTGGCTAAATTTCCCCAGCCTGGGTCACACCCCTAGCTATTCTACAGTTCCATTCTAGTCCTGAACCAGGAAGTCAATGCTTTGAGACATCTGGCAGGATTTCCTGAAGCTTATTATCTCAGAGTGTATAGAGATCTGCTTAGCAGCTGCATTCCACAATCTTCCCAAGGTTCCTCCAGAAAAAAAGTGTGAAAATAAAAAAGCCTCAAACCTTTTGGACACAAAAAAGCCAAGCTCTGTGTTAATCACAGAATGTGAAGTACAGCTAACTCCAAAGTTGCATTATTTATTTTTTTGGGGGAATACCGGGGATTGAACTCAGGGGAACTCGACCACTCCTGAGCCACTGGGATTACAGGTGTGCACCACCATTCCCAGCCTTATTGGATTATTATAAAAGGTTCTGCTTTGAGTTTAAGAAACCATTTTCTCTCCTTTAACTTTGATGAAGAAAAAGGTAGGCATACAATTTGCTAAATGTAATATTTAAGACCATGGATAAATTCACGAGACTGGATCTCTTTAAACCCATGATCTCTGGTACATTACCACAAAGGACATGTGTCCTACAATCACCAAACACATTTAGGAAGCTTTGTTCTGCAGTTTTAACTTTTGGTGTTACCTAAAAAACAGATCTTTCAGTAACTATTGTTCTGTGAGAAAGCCTACCTTGTCTACATTCATTAGGATTTTAGAATCTCAGTTTTGGTTTTTATTCTCTAGATTTGTCCTTTCTAATACAGTTGCCACTAACTACATGTGGCTATTTAAATAAACAAAAAATAAAATACAATGATGATACATCATTAAATAAAGTTAAAATTTCAGTTTCTCCGTCAATAAAGTAGATGGCCATGAAAAAGCAGCTTTTCTTTTGAAGAGATAAATTTAATCATTTGCTTTATAGCATTACTACTTAAAGATAAGAGAAAGGTAAGGAATAAGTGATAAATTAGAAATGTACAACCAAACACATTCACTAAACATGCCTGTCTCTCAAGACTTGCTAAGATGCTTTCGTATTCTTTTATTTTATGCCTTGAACTTTAAGATATTTTTGTGATAGCTCAAAAGGTAACTAGAGAGCTGGTGGCGGGTGGTATACACCTGTAATCCCAGCGATTTGGGAGGGTGAGGCAGGAGGATTGAAAGTTCAAAGTCAGTCTCAATAACTTAGTGAGACCCTTTCTCAAAATAAAAAATAAAAAGGATTGGAGATGTAGTTCAGTGGTTAAGCATCTCTGGGTTCAATCCCTATTCCAAAAGGGGCGGCAGTGGGGGGAGTACAGGAACAGGTTATTTAAAAAGGAGTTTTTCACATCCCCTTTTTTTGTGGTACCATACCTGTCATTAGAAGAAAAATCCATTCCTAGGACGATGCTTTCTTCAGTATCTTGTCTACCATTAGTTGAAACTACTACCATATAGCGTGTTCGATTCTGGTAAGTACTTTCCAGTCTTACAGCCTGGTGGTTAATAGATAACAAAAAAAAAAATGAGATTTAGAAGAGGAAATTTTAGATCATTTAACTCTTCTGCATCAGCATCTTAAAGCATACCAATGGAGGCAGCAGAACAACTAGTTAGGAGACCTAATTCAAATCTCAACTCATGATAGTCATAAAACCTTTGGTAAGTTGCTAAATTAATTGGAGGGAGATATAATAATACTTACCTATTAGGTTTCAAGAATCTTACAAAATAATACATGTAAAGCATAGTGCCTGGCATATAGCAAGAGATCAATAAATTTCTGCTATTAGTATAATATATAATAATAGTTGCCAGAGAAATGTTCAAAAGATGGAAGAGGGGAGAATGAGGAATATGAATGTGAATACTGGTCTCATAGATGTAATTTCTACAAATAATTATAATATGAAGCAAACTACTAGCATTATCCAAGGGGTTACTTACTATGCTTTATTAAAGTTTTGCACATTTATAAAGTACAAGATATTCTTCTTTAGTTTCAATAGTAATTAAAGGAGATTCCTTTTTCAGAAGCTTCTCAAATTATTTTTCATCAAAAGTTTTCATCGCTTTTTAATTTTTAATTTTTTGGCATCAGGGATTGAACCCAAGAGCACTTAATCACTGAGCCTGATCCCTGATCCCCAGCCCTTTTTTGTATTTTATTTAGAGACAGGGTCCCGCTTAGTAGGGCCTCACTAAGTTGCTTAGGGCCTCACTAAGTTGCTGAGGCTGATTTTGAACTCGAGATCCCCCTGCCTCAGTCTCCCCAATTGTTGGGATTACAGGTGTGAGCCACCGTGCCCGGCTTAGCTCTTTGCTTATTTTTTAAAGGGGCTTCCAAGAAATGTGAATAGACAGGATCTTAGATGAAATTAGGATTTACTGTTGGTGTAATGATGGTACTGTGGTTACTATACCTTTATACTTGAGTATCTGCAATGAAATGACAGTGTCTGAGCTTTACTTTAAAATGTTCTGATGAGAAAAGAAAGAAAAAAGGTGAGGAGATAGATGAAAGAATTCAGGCAAAATGTTGACCGAGTTTTTAAAGCTGAGTACTGAGTACATAAAGATATGTTTTCTACTTTGATATGTTTGGAAATTTTCTTAATAAGATGTTCAAAAAGATACTGAATAACCTTAAAAAATAAGGTAAAAGCCAGACATGATAGCACATGCTTGTAATCCCAGAGACTCAGGAGGCTGAGGCAGGATGATTTCAAGTTCGAAGCCAGCTTCAGCAAATTAGTGAGACCCTGTCTTAAAATTAAAAAAATAAAAAATAAAAAGGACTGGGGATGTAGGTCAGTAGTAAAGTACCCTGGGGTTTAATCCCCAGTTCTTCCTCTCCAAAAAAAAAAAAAAGAAAAGAAAATGTCTTCTAGGCAACACTCATTTGAAATATTTACAATACACACATTGTGTATACAACAGTTCAAGGGCTGAAGAATCAATGATGGAAAAGAGAGATGTATTCTCTTCCCTCACGTAATGAATAGTCATTCTACTCTTTTTGTTATCTGTTGTTAATAGTAGTAATAGTAGTAGTAGTAATACAGATCATTTGAAGCAAGGAAAATGTACTCTGAAGGCAATTTCACCTGTATAAGCCCCTGTACCTCTTTTCAGAAGAGAAACAGTAAGTTCTGATCCATTAGTTGGCTCAAGATAGTTGTTAAAAATTCGACAGAAATTTCTATTGGAATTCTTTTAGTACTGCTCTTCTTAGAGTCTTTCTCCTTAACTAGGTCACCATTCTAAGGTCAGGCAAAGAGAAAAACCCATAACTACACAGCTCAAGTGATCTATTTAGCAAGGCAGAGGTGAGACTCCCTTGGCTATCTTTGTGTCTCTATTCTGATATTCCTAGGAAAAGTTAGGGAAGTACAAGCAGCATAAGTGGCCACATTAAGGCCTATTTCTAATAAAAGCTGATATAATAAGAATATAAGGCTCATTACTCTGATGCCAAATGTAGAAGACAACTGTACTGCTGACTTTATGCTGCATGATGAATAGAGCATTCAAAACCAAATTAACTCATGAGAAGCTAAGAGAAACTAAAATTTAAATGGACTAAGATCTAGATCCAGTTGGTTGAAATAATAGGAGGAGCAGTAAACACACAGAGCTATAATAGCAGTGGCACTCAGCACTGACTGACTGTAGAAATACTCTAAAACATGTTAAATTAACCAGAAAACTTGGTACAGGTAAACTAGAATTTCTTATAAACAAGACTTCAGATATTGTTATATATTTAACCTTGGGCATGCCTTGGCAAGCTCTGAGCTGTTCGGTTTCTTGCATGTGTTAGAGGCTCTTTTATTCTCTGTCAAGGCTCTAAGAATTTCTGGCAAGACTCAAATACAAATGGCATGGGAACAAATGAACTGTGTTTCTGACAAATTATCTACAGTTACTATATCAATTAGTGGCAATTGATTGGCCAAGTCAAAGCTGATAAAAGGAAAAAAATAATCTTCATAAATATTACATATAAAGTAAGTTATCAGGTTAAGTCGGGAAGAGTTTTTTGGTAAGAGAGATACAGTACAAACATTAGCTGTCTCTTGTTAAAAGTATTTATATCTGTCTATCTATCTGTCTTACAGTATGGAGGGACTAAACCCAGGGGTGCTTTACTACTGAGGGCCTCAAACTTGTGATCCTCCTGCCTCAGCCTCCTGAGTCTCTGGGATTACAGGCATGCACCACTATGCTCAGTTATTTATTTTTTTATTTCTAATATCAAGTGCCATTTCAAATGCTTTTTGAGGGGCTAGGGGTTACTGGGGATTGAACTCAGGGGTACTCAACCACAAAGACACATTCTCAGCTCTATTTTTGTATTTTATTTAGGGACAGGGTCTCACTGAGTTGCTTAGCACCTCGCTTTTTGCTGAGGCTGGCTTTGAACTCACGACCCTCCTGTCTCAGCCTCCCGAGCCACTGAGATTATAGGTGTGTATCACTGTGCCCAATTAAGTGCCATTTCAAATGTTTGACTCTCTGTTGCTTAATCTAATTATAACAGAAAACCTAAAACATCACAGGAAAGGACCTAGCCATCTCACACTGACTTATGCTTGAATTACAGGCACATCTTAGATCCATTCAATTTTAAATATCTTATGTGGAAGAATAGCACCTGAGCATTCTTGGAATTTGATCACAGGCCTCTAATAATATCTAAAGAAACATTATAAATGCTGTAATGTATAGTTAATAAATTTTTACTAAAAAGAAGTGAAACTTTAGTTAGGAGGTCAGAAGTCATGACATTAATTCTAAGTCAAAGAATAAGATGAAATATTCAAAAAACAAACAAAAACAACAAACTCTAAAATGTCACAGGTTAGAATGACACTTTAAAATTTTCTTTTAAGCTTCAAGATCCTAGGTTGAAGAATTAAATAAAATTCTATGGGCCATAAGCATAAAGAAACATCTAATATGCCCCCCTCCACACTGTTTAAGGTTTCTGAAAGAAACTTTAAAACTCCCCTTTGTTGGGGAGATTAGTGAAAAAAAAATCTAATTTATCAAGTCAATCAGAGAAATGAACTTTAAAGTGGCAGTTTGTATATAATATCCTACTACTGAAAATTGCAGCATTTACAATGTTTCGTCAGTCCCTAGTACTTAGAAATAAAATGACTGGGATAGGACAAATGAGATGCATTTAATTAACAAAATAAAATTCTCATTGAAAAGAATACTAAAATCCTTTCTAATTTTCCAAACCAAACAATTATCCCTGATTTTAAAATATGACAGCAATAGCACAATTGAGGTAATGATTTCAAGAAAGTTCATTTATTGCCTAACTTTGAAATTCCAATTCCAAGTTTCAGTGAACTGATCCAGCAATATTAGGACTGAAGTAAGTCTGAGAAGTTATCTCCTGCCCCTACTTATTCCTAAAGATGAGCACCCAATCTATTTTTAAAGCTCATCTTTCAAATAATGTTAAAACTTCCCTTAGTATTTAATTTTTATTAAAGGCTTAAGCTAAGTATAAGCAGTTTAGAGTCCACCTGGTCCAAGAGTTTATCTCATTAGTATTATCTAATACCCAGAAATAGTCTTTCTTGGGCTTACACTGCACCTTTGCCTTTAATTTCTTTTCACCAAGAGTCTTACATCATGCCCCTGCATGCAATGTTTATCTTTAATGAAGCCACATTATGAAGACCCAATGTCTAGACAGGCAACTCACCCAATTCATCAGAGAGAAAGGTTTCAAAAGTATGTAAATATTAAGTTCTAGCCAAAAGAGCAAAACAAAGTCAATAGCTAAGATTAAAATAGACTTCAGATGTGACCCAAATAAATTAAACAATACTGTCTTAAAAAGAAATAGGTTAGAATTTGAGGAAGTCTCTAGGTTTCTTAAATTAAAAAATAATCCATAAGTAATATTTTGTGTAGTCATTAAAAGCCATGATTTAAGAGTTAGGGGTATGGCTCAGTGGTAATGCATTTGCCTAGCATGCACAAGGTCCTATGTTCAATGTTGAGCACCACCAAACCACCACTTCCATAATTTATTCACTGATATGGAAAGATATTCATGACAAACTGTGAATAAAGAAAAAAGCAGGTTAGAAAATAGTATTTATCTTATTTTTGTATTTAAAACTAAAACCAAAACCAAACCAAACAAAAATCCCAAAACCAAACAGCACTGGGTGAGGTGGCACATGCCTGTAATCCCAGAGACTTGGGAGGCTGAGGCAGCAGGATCAAAAATTCAAGGTCAGCCCGGGCAATTTAGCAAGACTTCATACTAAAATAAAAAGGGTTGAGGATGTAGCTCAGTGGTAGAGTGGCCCTGGGTTTGGTCCTCAGTATCACAAACAAAAAACAGCAATGTGCTCCCTTGCATGTTCAACTTATTGTGCTCTCTCTTTGCCCCTTTCATTAAAAAAGATCAAAAAAAGACTGAAAGGAAGCTGGGCATGTTGGCCCACATCTATAATTCCAGCTACTAGGGAGGCAGAAGCATGAGGATCTTAAGTTTGAGGTCATCCTCGGCAACTTAGTGAGACCTCGTATCAAAATAAAAATTAAAAAGGGCTGGGGATGTAGCTCAGTGGGGTTCAATCCCCAGTATTATCAAAAACCAAAACCAAAAACAAACAACAAAATCTTGAAGGATACTTATCCAAATTGCTAAGAATGATTTTCCCAGAGTATATGTTTTTTCAGGACATGGTGATTTCATGTTTACATCTTTCTGAATGATTTGATTTAGGGGAAAATCAATAACAACAACAAAAAACCACATTATATTCTTAGCAAAAAATCAATTCAGGGGCTGGATAAGGCTGGCTCAGTGGTAGAGCACTTGCCTGGCATCTTTGATAATGTGTAAGTGTACTATAAAGAGACTTCCTTATTTTACCAGCTACAGTTTTCCTAAGTACTAAAGTTAGTGCTCAATACCTGTATTTGGAACACAAAGCTTCCCAGGAAGAAAATATTGGTTTTATCTTATTTCAGTGCTTAAGAAAAATGTGGGGTTTGGTAGGGTTATTTACAAAATAATAGTAAAGGCAGGACTTTCAGTTGACTATCAAACTTTTAACCTTATGCACAAGCCCTGAGATAAGAGTTTCAACATTCTAAATTTAACTCAAAACAAAAGCCTTTGCTTTAAGTCTACAAATGCTCCTTTCAGTTAGAAAAGTGCTAATTTGTTCAAAATAATACAATGCACTCTCTCATTTTCTTGAAGATGACTCACTCAATAATCTGAAACATAATGACTATGTGTTTGTAACAATTCAAAACAACTGTAAAATGGCTTGTCATTTGAATTCTGAATTAATTTACAGGCAGTTACATTTTCTGAGTTTATATTTTATAAATGTAAGGCAGTTGCAGCTGTATATTTTAGTAGGAAAAGAGAAGATTTAATTGTCAACTATGCCTTACTGACCGCATCCTTCATGCTCTCCCAAGTCTCTGTGGTTAAATTATTTTACTATTTAGAGGTGTAAACCAAAGTTCAAAAAGTTCTCAATAAGAAAAAGATAAAATGAATGATGATAAGACCTCAGCTTTAGCTTTATCAAACCATCCAATATTTGGAGGCTATCAGCAAGTATCTACTGAGTATCCTGTGTATGCAAGGGACTACTGCTATTGGTTTTAGTTGAGTTGTACTAAAGTGTGATTTCTGGACCAGCAGCATCAGCACTATTTGGAAACTTGCTAAAAATATGGATTATTACTATCTTCTTCTAACCAAATGCTGGGAGTAGAACCAGCAATTGGTGTTTTAAGAAAGCTTTCTAGGTGATTCTGATCTGTTTTAAAGTTTGAGAATCACTGCTTTAGAATATTAATGTTGTAAGAGCTGCACCTCTCTGGGCATGGTAGCATATATGCCTGTAATCCCAATGACTTGAGAGGCTGAGGCAGCATAATTGCAAGTTTGAGGCCAGCCTCAGCAATTTAGCAAGGCCCTATCTCAAAGTAAAAAATAAAAAGGGCTTGGAATGTAGTTCAGTGGTTAAGTGTCCCTGAATTCAATCCCCAGGACAAAAAAGAAAAAGAAAAAGAAAAGAAAAGGTGCTGTACCCGCTTTCCCCCAATCTCATTCAGTTATTTATTTTTTTTGTTTTTGAAGTACTGGGCATCAAATAAAGACACTTTACCACTGAGCTATAATCCTAATCCTTCTTGCTTTTTTAAATTTTGAGATGGGGTCTTGCTAAGTTGCCAAGACCTTGAACTTGAGATCCTCCTGCCTTGGCTTCTGAGTCACTGAGATTACAAGCATATATCAGTATACCCAGTCCTTCTTGTTTACTTTTAAAGAATTGTTTGAGAAAGTATATTAAGAAGCACAGACAAAGGCTGAGGTGTAGCACAGTGGTATAGTGCTTGCTTGACACATATGAGGTCCTGGGTTTGATACCCATCAACACACACACAGATGAAAGAAATGCAGATGAGATTTATATTTATGTATAATGCTACTTTTGGATTAGGATATAAAATTTTCAACAAAATAAAATAATTAAACTTAGTATATAAAATAATTATGAAAGGATTCCTTGAAATTTCAAATTAAATTTCTTAAAAGGAATTTCTAGCCATGTAAAAAAGAAGGCAGTAGCTGGTCATGGTGGTGCACACTTGTAATCCCAGTTATTAAGGAGGTTAAGGCAGGAGGAAGGCAATTTTGAGGCCAGCCTGGGCAACTTAGTGAGACCTTGTCTTAAAATACAAAATAAAGAGGGCTAGGGATGTAGCTTAGTGTTACAGTGCTTACCTCATATGTGCAAGGCCCTGTGTTCAATCCCCAGGACCAAACCAAACAAAAGAAAACAAAAAAAGCAAAAGTCTGTTGTAGATCCCTAGATTCAGCAGATGTGAAAGAAAAAGTGCACATTTAACACACAGGAGGCCCTGGATTCTAAAAAATAACAAAGGCAAGTAGAAGCAGCATACAAGAGAAAACATGATAGGATGACAAAATTTAAACACAGAATTATTAAGTAAATAAAGAAATCAATGATTACCACAGAGTTCAGAGGCCTGATGATCAACTTTACACAACCAAGCTTATATTCTATTCATTATCTCTCTTCCTAAACAGAAAGCAGAGATCAACTATTTGAACTTAACCTGTCTATGGCCCTTAGTCAATTTCTTTTCTTTCATTCTTTTTTTTTTTTTTTTGCAGGAGGTGGTTCTGGGAATGGAACCCATGGCTTTGTACATGCTAGGCAAGCATCCTATCACTGAGCCACATTCCAGCCCTTTTTTATCTTTTATTTTACAACAGGGTCTCACTAAATTACTTTTTTTACTAAATTGCTGAGGCTGGCCTTAAACTTGAGATCCTCCTGCCTCAGTCTCTTGAGTCGCTGTGATTCAGGCATGCAACACATGCCTGGCTTCCTCTTTATGCTGTATTAGCTTCTTAAATACTGTAGCTGCCTCATGTCATTCCTTGGCTGAAAAACCAGTAACATGTCACAACCACTTACTGAAAAGAAAAGGGTATTACCTCTAGTTAGTAATCTAGGGGTTAAGTATGTAAATGAGTAAAGTAAGCCATGTCAGCATTAAATGGGTAGAAATACTTTTTAATTTCCACAAAGAAACATACTCAATCCATTTTTGTTTTTCTACTTTTATTAAAGGCAGTACTATAAGAAAACTAACTTCAAAAATGATGACAAGCGTTAACAGTTGACTTTGAGTGTCCAGGAGACAACAGGGCATGTGGAGATTATGGTAAACTAAGAATCCACACTAGCTGGGTGTGGTGGTGCATGACTACAATCCCAGCAACTTGGGAGGCTAAGGCAGTAGGATCACAAGTTAAAGATAGCCTCAGCAACTTAGCGAGGTTCTAAGCAATTTAGGTGTCTCAAATAAATAAATAAAATAGGCTGGCTCTAGAAGACCAAAAAACTCCACCAGGAAACTTCTAGAACTAGTAAGTGAATTCAGCAAAGTGGCAGGATATAAAATCAACACCCATAAATCAAAGGCATTTCTGTATATCAGTGACAAATTCTCTAAAAAGGAATTGAGGAAAACTAACCCATTCACAATATACTCAAAAAAATAAAAAAAAATACTTGGGAATCAACTTAACAAAAGAGGTGAAAGATCTATACAATCAAAACTACAGAACCCTAAAGAGAGAAATAGAAAAAGACCTTAGAAGATGGAAAGATCTACCTTGCTCATGGATAGGCAGAATTAATATTATTAAAATGACCATACTACTAAAAGCACTATACAGATTGAATGCAATTCCAATCAAAATCCCAATGGCATTCCTCATAGAAATAGAAAAAGCAATCATAAATTCATCTGGAAAAATAAGAGACCCAGAATAGCTAAAGCAATTCTAAGCAGGAAGAGTGAAACAGGTGGTATCGCTACACCAGACCTTAAACTATACTACAAAGCAATAGTAACAAAAACAGCATGGTTCTGGCACTGAAACAGGCTGGTAGACCAATGGTACAGAATAGAGGACACAGAGACTAACTCACAAATATACAACTATCTTATGTTAGACAAAGGTGCCAAAAGCATGCACTGGAGAAAGGACAGCATCTTCAACAAATGGTGCTAGGAAAACTGGAAATCCATATGCAACAAAATGAAATTAAAACTCCATCTCTCACAATGCACAAAAATTAACTCACAATGGATCAAGGATCTAGGAATTAAACCAGAAACTCTGTGTCTAACAGAAGAAAAAGTAGGCTCCAATCTTCATCTGTGGGGCTAGGCCCCAACTTCCTTAATAAGACTCCTATAGTACAAGAATTAAAACCAAGAATCAACAAATGGGATGGATTCAAATTAAAAAGTTTTTTTCTCAGCAAAAGAAATAATCTGTGAGGTGAACAGGAAGCCTATATCCTGGGAACAAATTTTTACCCCTCACACATCAGATAGAGCTCTAATCTCTAGGGTAAATAAAGAGCTCAACAAGATAAGCACCAAATAATAATAATAATAATAATAATCCAATCAATAAATGGGCCAAGGACCTGAACAGACACTTCTCAGAAGAGGATATACAATCAATCAACAATATACAAAAAAATGCTCATCATCTCTAGCAACCAGAGAAATGCAAATCAAAACTACTCTAAGATACCATATCACCCCAGTAAGAATGGCAGCCATTATGAAGACAAACAACAAGTGTTGGCAAGGATGCAGGGGAAAAGGTACATTCATACACTGCTGGTGGGACTGCAAATTAGTGCAGCCAATTTGGAAAGCAGTATGAAGATTCCTTGGAAAGCTGGGAATGGAACCACCATTTGACCCAGCTATTTCTCTTCTTGGACTATACCCAAAGTACCTAAAAACAGCATACTATAGGGACACAGCCATATCAATGTTTATAGCAGTACAATTCACAAGAGCTCAACTGTGGAGCCAACCTAGATGTCCTTCAGTGGATGAATGGATAAAAAAAAATGTGACATTTATACACAATGGAATACTCTCAGCACTAAAAAATAATAAGATAATGGCATATGTAGGGAAATGGATGGCATTAGAGAAGATTATGCTAAGTGAAGTTAGCCAAACCCAAAAAAACAAATGCCGAATGTCTTCTCTGATATAAGGGGGGTGACTCAAAATGGGGGAGGGAGGGAGAGCATGGGAGGAAGATTACCTCTAGAAAGGGAATAGGGGTGGGAGGGAAAGGGAGGGAGAAGGGGAATAGCAAGGATGGTGGAAGGTGATGGTCATCATTATACAATATACATGTATGAAGATGTGAATTTGGTGTCAACATACCTTATATACAAACAGAGATATGATAAATGGTGGTATAAAGACGTATTAAGAATTGTATGCAAAAAAAATAAGAGAGCTCATGTATAATGGCATAATTTGGTGTGAACAAAATATATAGAGTTACAAAAATTGTGCTGTGAATGGATAATTATGAATGTAATGCACTCCACTATTGTCATGTATGTAAGAAATAAAAAAAGAAAAAAATTAATTCTCAGATATTAAAATCACATGAGAGACATATGATCATTATGCTCTTCCCCTTGATGTTGATTCAGTATTTCTCAGTAAAATTCATGAATCTAAATCTTTAACTTACAACCCCAAGGGGTTTTAATATAAGTGAGAAACAGTGTTCTAGAAACATGAAAAAATAATGTTATGATTCAGTGTTGGAATATTATTCATATTAAAATAGTTTGGCAGATAAAAAAAAATAGGCTGGGGATGTGGCTCAATGGTTAAGTGTCCCTGGATACAATCCCTGATACCAATAAGAATAAAAGAGTCTGCACCAAACCTCTCCCGACCCCAGTCTAGACACATTTCCCCTTGTGAGAATAAAATTTCAGTGTTGCCAGAAATTTTTGACTTTTGAAGACCAAAATCTGGATTTTTTTTCCCCCTTTGCAGTGCTGGGGATCAAAACCAGGACCTTGTGCATGACACGCAAGTGTAATACCATTGAGTCACATTCCCAGTCCCCAATTTGGATTTAAAAAAAAATTTTTTTTTTAGTTGTTGATAGACCTTTATCTTATTTATTTATATGTTTCTGAGAATCGAACCCAATGCCTCACACATGCCAGGCAAGTGTGCTATTTACTGCTAAGTGAGAGCCCCAACCCATCCCCAATCTGGATTTTTATATGAATCCATTCAGCTTCAAAATTCTGGCTAAAGCTAGATGTAGTGGTGCACACCTGTAATCCCAGTAACTCGGGAGACTGAGGTAGGAAGAAGATAGCAAGTTCAACAGCCAACCTTCAACTTAGACCCTATCTTAAAAGAAAAAATTTTAAAAGGGTTGTGGGTGTATTTCAGAGGCAGAATGCTTACAAACATAAAAAAAAAAAATACTGTGTGGTCCAAACAAAACATATCTCTTGCCTATGAGCTGCCAGTTTGAGACTACTAATTTATAGCATTAAATCAATTTGCCTGCTCTATCTTTTAGTCTCTATTTTACCTATTGTAACAAAAGTGCCCTTTTCACACTCTTCAATACATTTTCATGTACATTTGATCCTCTCCACTATGAAAGGCAATCAGGAGATGAGGAAAAAGGCACAGATAGCTGAAGGTAACTTGCCCAACATCACATGATTAGCATAAACTTAAGCCCAGGTCTCCTGATGCTGAGTTCAGCATCAATCCTTGATGATTTAACTCCCTCTTTGTCACTCCCTTTGTATTCTTTTGCTTAAGTTTTGTCCTCACCTGAAACAATTTCTTTCTACTAACCCAAATCTCATTATCTTTCAAGACCCATTCAACCTCCATTATCTACATAAAATCTTCTTATATTAGGTAAAAGTACCAAGTTTTCTCTGCTTTTTCCAAAACTAAGATATTGCGGGCAATAACTTACAAATGAATACTTATCAATGGCCTTGAACCATCAAATTATTTTTCATAACTCTCCATTAGTCTATAACTACAATTAAATCTAAGTTCCTGGTACTATTCTTCTTTTCTTTTCTACATAGTTCTCAGTGCTGTGTCAGAACACAAAAATGTATTAAATGTTGGATATTTTAGACAATATTTTCAGGAAAAGAATTATGATGATACTACTAACTTACCAGCCTGATATTGTCTTCTGGGCGGAGTAATATGAACATTGCTTGGAGATGCTGCTGGAGATCACCTGGTGAAATTTACAAAATAAAGGATAATTATTCTCCATTCTAGTATCAAGACAAAAGATTCCTTCTATCCTATCAAATTGTAAAGGAAAGTTCTGGTTCACTGAAGGATTAATTAGACACAAAAATTAAGTATGATTATTGATTTTTTTTAAATGCAGAAAGAATGGTAGTCTGCATCTTTATACATTCATTTTTAGTCTATATTACATTAAAATCTGCATTTGACCTATGGAAAGTGCACTTGGACCAATCACAGTTTTGTATAATGTCTATGAATGAGAGACCTGCTGGGCAGAGGCAGCTGGCTATGCTTTCAGGCCCATTGAAGGTGGCACTGAGGGCATTTTGAAAATATGATGTGTGATCTAATGTTCAAAGAATCACCCCTAACTTTTAAACAGCCAATCCTTGTGTCATTTCTATTTTTGTAAAGTAATCTTCAACTGCACTTAACCTAAGAAGACTATTAGATTTTCCCTAGAATAAGTGGCTGAGAGTATATATTAAATATAGTATATTAGGAATTTCTATTTTCTTAAACATATCACATGCTTTAAAATTGCCATTATTCCAATCCTTATTTGTTCTTTTTTTAAAAGAATTTTTTAATATTTATTTTTTTTAGTTTTCGGCGGACAAAGCATCTTTGTTTGTATGTGGTACTGAGGATCGAACCCGGGCCGTACGCATGCCAGGCGAGCGCGCTACCGCTTGAGCCACATCCCCAGCCCCCCTTATTTGTTCTTATGCATTTTATAAAACTAAGTCAAAATTTTTTTTGTACTATATCAGATTTCCTCATATTCCCTATTATGTACTAGGAAATCTGAGGCATTGGCTAACAGAAGACAATTAGACAATGCCCTGTTATATATATGACAATCTAAGAACCAAAAACTTCATACCTGTCCACCCAGGCCCAGCTTTTTCTAAGAATCTAATGTGACTGACAGGGATGCTAATATAACCTGTTCTCATATTAGTCTTGGGAGAATACATATACAATTTCCATCATGTTAATTTCATAGCTGTTAATTATGGGATGATACGTGCAAAAAGTAGAGAAAGGAAGGAAAAAAGTAGACTAGAAACAGATGTGTTGATCTAGATAGTCACTAAGTCTAAAAGTCTTTCCTGCCTACTCCTTCCCTCAAAGAATAGTTTTCTTGCCTCCCTCCTCAATTTCATGGATGACTTCTGACCAATTCCATTATTGCAGAATCTATCAACATTTAAAAAAAATATTTATTGTTTAGTTGTAGATAGACACAATATCTTTGTTTTATTTATTTATTTATTTTTATATGGTGTTGAGGCTCGAACCCAGGGCCTTGTACAGGCAAGGCGAGTGCTCTACCGCTGAGCCATAACCCCAGCCTTCTATCAATATTTTTTTAAAATTTTTATTCTAATTTGTTATTATGACAGCAGAATGTATTACAATTCATATTACAGAGCACAATTTTTCATATCTCTGTTTGTATACAAAATATCTTCACACCATTCCTGTCTTCATACATATAGTTTGGATAATGATGTCCATCTCATTCCACCATCATTTCTAACCCCATGCCCCCTCCTTTCCCCTCCAACCTCTTTTCCCTATCTTGAGTTCATCTATTTCTACCATGCTCCCCCTCCCAACCCAACTATGAATCAGCCTCCTTATATCAGAGAAAACATTCAGCATTTGGTCTTTTGGGATTGGCTGACTTCACTTAGCATTATATTCTCCAACTCCATCCATTTACCTGCAAATGCCATGATTTTATTCTCTCGTATTGCTGAGTAATATTCCATTGTGTATATATATCACATTCTCTTTATCCATTCATCTACTGAAAGGCATCTAGGTTGGTTCTACAATTTAGCTATTGTGAACTGTGCTGCTATAGATATAAACATTGATGTGGCTGTGTCTCTGTGGTATGCTGTTTTTTAGTTCTTTGGGTATAGACCAAGGAGAGGGATAGCTGGGTCAACTGGTGGTTCCATTCCCAACTTTCCAAGGAATCTTCATACTGCTTTCCAGATTGGCTGCACCAATTTGCAGTCCCACCAGCAACGTAAGGTTGTGCCTTTCCCCCTACATCCTCACCAACACTTATTGTTGTTTGTGTTCTTAATAGCTGCCATTCTGACTGGAGTGAGATGAAATCTTTGAGTAGTTTTGATTTGCATTTCTCTAATTGCTAGAGATGCTGAATATTTTTTTCATATATTCGTTGATTGATTATAATTGTCTTCTGAGAAGTTTCTGTTCAGGTCCTTGGCCCATTTACTGATTGGGTTATTCATTTTTTTGGTATTTAGTTTTTTTGAGTTCTTTATATACTCTAGAGATTAGTGCTCTATCTGATGTGCAAGTGGTAAAAATTTGCTCCCAAGATGTAGGCTCTCTAATCACCTCACTGATTGTTTCTTTTGCTGAGAAGCTTTTTAGTTCAAATCCATCCTACTTATTGATTCTTGATTTTAATTCTTGTGTTATAGGAGTCTTATTAAGGAAGTTGGGGCCTAATCTGACATAATGGAGATTTAGACCTACTTTTTCTTCTAATAGGTGCAGGGTCTCTGGTTTAATTTCTAGGTCCTTGATCCATTTTGAGTTGAGTTTTGTGCATGGTGAGAGATAGAGGCTTAATTTCATTTTTGTTGCATATGGATTTCCAGTTTTCCCAGCACCATTTGTTGAAGAGGCTATCTTTTCTCCAATGTATGTTTTTGGCGCCTCTTTCTAATACAAGACAACTGTAATTGTGAGGGTAGTCTCTGTGTCCTCTATTCTGTACCACTGGTCTACTGATCTATTTTGGTGCCAATACCATGCTATTTTTGTTACTATTGCCCTGTAGTATAGGTTATGGTCTGGTATAGTGATGCCACCTGCTTCACTTTTCTTGCTAAGGATTTCTTTAGCTATTCTGGGTCTCTTATTTTCCAGATGAACTTCATGACTACTTTTCTATCTCTATGAGGAATGTCATTGAGATTTTGATTGAAATTACATTAAATCTGCACAATGCTTTTGGCATTATGGTCATTTTGACAATATTAAATCTACCTATCCAAGGACAAGGGAGATCTCTTCATCAACTAAGGTCTTCTTTAATTACTTTCTTTAGTGTTCTGTAGTTTTCATTGTAGAGGTCTTTCACCTCTTTAGGTTGATTCCCAAGTATTTTATTTTATTTTTTGAGGCTATTGTAAATGGGGTAGTTTTCCTTTCAGAGGATTTGTCACTGATATACAGAAAAACAAATGGAACACTTCATGAATTTGCATGCCATCCTTGTGCAGGGGCCATGCTAATCTTCTCTGTATCATTACAATTTTAGTATATGTGCTGCCAATGCGAGCACTTATCAACTTTTTTTTTTTTTTTTTTTTTTTTTTGGTGTGTGGTACTGGGGATTTTAACCAGAGATATTTTTCTACTGAGCTAAATCCCTAGATCTTTCTTTTATTTTTATTCCAACAGTCTTGCCAAGTTGCTCAGGCTAGACTTGAATGTATGATCCTCCTGCTTCAGCCTCCTGAATAAGTGGGATCACAGGCATGTGCCACCATGCCTGTTCCATAGTTTTAAAATTGCAAAACAGTATTTATTTATTTTTTTGTGGTACTGGGTATCAAACCTAGGAGCACTCTGCCACCAATCTACATACATACCTGGCTCTTTTTATTTTGAGACAGGGTCTTCCTAAGTTACCCAGGCTAGTCTAGAATTTACAATTCTCCTGCCTCAGCCTCCCTACCCACTGGAATTACAGGGATGCACCACCACACCTGTCTGTATTTAGATATTTTAAATGCAACTCTCAGATAAAAAAAAAAATTCTAACCAGTTGATGAAACATGAATAAAAAATACAATTAGACTATTGATCAGTTCTCTGTTCTGTCACCCTCTTCCAGTTTCTATGAGCTTAGCAAAGGCAGCTTCAATTTATGTGAAGTTGTGGCTTTTTGAACTGCCTTTATACTTACACTGTCTCATCTGTTGTGATCTGGATCACAAATCAAGCCCATTCAGCTTGTTTTAAGTCTACTTTCATTTTTTGTTTTTGGGTACCGGGGATTGAACTCAGGGGCACTTGACCACTGAGCTACATTCCCAGTCTTATTTTGCATTTTATTTAGAGACAGGGTCTCACTGAGTTGCTTAGGGCCTCGCTTTTGCTAAGGCTGGCTTTGAACTCTGGATCTTCCTGCCTTAGCCTGCCGAGTTGCTGTGATTATAGGTGTGAGCCACCGCGCCTGGCTCTACTTTCATTTTTCGTACGAGGAAAGCTAAGTGAACAATGTCAAGTAGACATAGAGGTGGCAGTTGAGTTGAGTGTGGAAGTTTGACCAAAGAAAAAGCCAAAAAGGGCAGGAACTTTAAAAGCTACTGAGCCTGCTTAAAATTATAAGGCACAGAGCCAGCCTCAGCAAAAGCAAGGTGCTAATAAGCAACTCAGTGAGACCCTGTCTCTAAATAAATTACAAAATAGGGCTTGGGATGTGGCTTAGTGGTTGAGTGCCCATAAGTTCAATCCCTGGTATCCAAAGGGGGAAAAAATTATAAGGTACAGAGCAATTTGCCCAACATCTTAGACAAACTGGATTAAAACCAATCATTTGTCTTCTTTTTTACTATAAGTGATAAATTGCCAAACAGAAATATAAAACTCAGCTGGGCCTACTTCCTCTGTACATTCAAGCTTTTGGGAAGTGTTTCCTTTTCCCATCCCTTTACCTTCAGCAGTGGGCACTGGGGATGAAGGTTTTAGAAAGTATAAATGCCAAATAATTTTCAAAAATATTTCCTCTTACTTAAAAAAATATTTCCACTGGTGGAGAGTCCTGGTAGGAAGAAAATACCATCTAACAAAATGGATTAAAATTCTGAGCTGCTACATTTATAACTATGAAAACCCAAACAAGAAGTAGGACAGTCACTTAAATAGCTGAGCATATCCTGACTAGAGCTAAATTCAACTACTGGCTCAATGGGATCTCATATTTCTGGCTCTTCTCTCTGACCTACACACTCAAAGTTTACAGTCTTCTTTGTTTCCTTCCTAGTAATTGCAATTTCTTCTAATCCTGCAGGTCACAAGTCACTAAAGCTGCATATCTGAAACAATGAGCTACCATCTCTTTGTATAGTATTGAACAAGATTACTGTCCTCAGGTTGTCTTTTATTTTCTCCTCAAAATGACACAGAGTTTGTTTGGAAGAAGAGAATAATCAAGCTGGTTATTTTCCTAAACTTTGAATAGCCTACGAGAACCCTCTCTCCCTAGGACACTGTTTATCTGATTCTTTTTAACACCATAGGTGCATTTGACTTTAGAGAAATCCAACAAAAGGAAATATAATGTATATACTATTGTTGGCAGATATTTAAAAATCAGAGTTCTACACTTATTCCTAGAAACACAATTATCTGATGCCTCCTTGTTTTACCAAAGCCCTGTGAACTAAATTTCTAGCCTTTTATTATATATTTATTCAAGAAGCAGACTCTAGAATTTAAGGATGGCTATTTTAATTTGTGATATAAAAACTCTAGGGGCTGGGGATAAAGCTCAGTTGGTAGAGTGCTTGCCTTGCAAGCACAAGGCCCTGAGTTCAATTCCCAGCACCACAAAAACAAACAAACAAAAAACCTTTTCATTACAGTATTTTTGTACCTTCTCATTATTGTTCCAACAAACATTTACTGAACATCTACTATATGTGTAAGGCACTTTGGTTAAGTGTTACAAAAATGGGCTGTGAGAGTGAAAAAGTGATTAAAGAACAGAATAAAAAAATTTTTTTCATTATTAAGGAACTGTTGGAAAAATGGGGATAAGGAAGTGAGCCTTTTAAAATAAAACAAAAGGCAAGGTAACAAAAAGGATTGGTATGTGTGTAGCTTTACCTGCATGTTTGTTCCGTCTGTGGCTGATTCTTGGTGTGGATGAGCCATTTCCCCGTGGTAGAAAAAGGGCAGCACCTTTGACAGTTAAAAAGCTCTCGCTGATGCTGTAAAGAAAAAAAGTCAAAAGAAAATAAATTACTTAAGGAACAAAATTAAAGAGGATGGAGACACACTTTAGGATTATTCTCTCTTATTTCACATTAATAGAATAAACAACTCTTTCAGTGTTACCCACAGAATCTGCAAAGGGTAGAACTTTTAATTCGCCAATGGCAAAATTTAGAAACACATAATGTAGGGCTCCAAGTTTGCTTTTGAGTATGGTACTGCTACTCAGGGTTAGCTATTGTATTGTAAATGATACTGCCTATTCAACAGTTCCACCTGGAAATCTAACTGGAATCTTAAATTGCTAAAACTAAACTCTTGGGCTGGGGATGTAGCTTGGCGATAAGGTAATTGACTAGCATGCAGGAGACCCTGGGTTCCACCCCCAGCACTGCAAAAAAAAAAAAAAAAAAAAAAAAAAAAAACTCTCTTAAGAGGGTTTTGTTGGGCCCCTGCCCCAACTGAATTCTAGATTCATCCACCAGTTGTGTGGGGCAAATACATAGTAGTCATCCTTGGTTTCTCTTTTTCCCTCCTATGTATACATCTAATCCATAAGTAAGTCTATGAACTTTATTTTCAAATATCTCGAATCTTCCCACTTATCCCTATTATCGCTGACTCTGGTCCACTGCACCATCATTTCTCACTAGTACCGCTGTAAACCCTCCTCCCCAAGCCTTTTATTACAGAAAAATTCAAACATACATAAAACAGAAAGAATAATAAAATAAACCCCCACATTCCTATTCGGTTTTAATTTATGGCTAATTTTGTTTCTTCTATGTACTCATCCTCCTCACCTTGCCCCTAAAAGGTGAAACAAATCACAGACATTATTTCAGCAAAAGCCTCTTAATAGGTCTGTCTGCAACTATTTATATTCCCCTCTCCATTATTCACTCACCAATCAGTGATTTTAAAAATATAAAATCATACAATATCACTTCCCTGCTTAAAAAAATCATTTTCATACTTAAAAATGAAAAGCCAATCTTTGGCTTGTTCTTTGAAGCCCTTGTTACACCCTATGGCAAGTTCTTTGATCTTACACCATCTCCCCTTCTGTTTACTATGAGCTAGTTGAACTGCCTTTTCTGATTCTTTAGTATTCCAAGGCCCCTTTCTTAAGACCTTTGTATTTTTTGGAAGATTTTTCTCCTGGTTGGTCTTAGATCCAATATCACCATCTCTCTTCTCTCTCATCCCAATAATACTCTATCCTGTTGCTGTTTCCTTCAGGATATTTCTCAAAAACTAAAATTATATTTATCCACTGGTATCCTTGATTGCTTTATCTCCATATAAGAGAATATAAGCTCTATGAGAGCAAGGACTTGACTTTGCTCCACACTAGAAATAATACTGGACACACATTAGATGTTCAAAAGATGTGATGAGGGCTGGGGATGTGGCTCAAGCGGTAGCACGCTCGCCTGGCATGCGTGCGGCCTGGGTTTGATCCTCAGCACCACATACCAACAAAGATGTTGTGTACGCCAAGAACTAAAAAATAAATATTTAAAAAAAAATTTCTCTCTCTCTCAAAAAAAAAAAAAAAAAAAGATGTGATGAATGAATGAATTCATCTTGGGGCTTTCCCCACAGTTATATCTATTTTGTCACTACAGCAGGATTATAATTTAGGATGAGCCTGACAAGTAAATAAAAAGCAATATAGAATTCAATGCATAGGACAGATTAGTGAGCTATAAAATAAATGTATGATGATAAATTAATCGGCAAATGTAAATCACCTGTTCAATGCTGTCAGTTGTTGACTCAATTTTATCCTTTAATAAAGTGGCATGAAGCTGATAAAACTTTTCAGGTAACCTGCCAACTAGATTGAAACATATCTTACAAAACAGCAATCTATAGATGCCACTTTAAAATAATCTGCATGTTGACTTGGAGGGGCTGCCTTGATTTTTTTGTTTTGTTTTCATCTTTAAATAAAGCATTGCTCTCTTGTGGTTTATTGCACAAGCCTTGTCTCTTGTTATATGGTGGTGTGCACATGCTACCCTGCTGTGGGCCACCATTCCACTCACATTACAGGAACAACCTAAAACAAAATGTCTGAGTGACAGGATGAGTGGGGTATACCACAGACAGGAAATGAAATTCACATTTCTGCCAACACAGCAGCCTTCCGCTTTACTAAATGAAAATACTTTTAAAAACAAAGGCTAAATAATCTACCTATTCACCAGGAAAAAATAACAGCTTTTAGCACTTTGGTTTTCAGTAAATAAAACCGTTCTCTACATCTAAAAATGAAGTATATTTGTTGAGAGCTTAAAACAGCTGAGCATACTCAGTCATTCCTTTTGTGGGATAGAGGTAGTTTCTCTTTGGCAAAGAAAGTTTAAGAATTAACTTCCTGGTTTTGAGAGTTCTGTAATATTGTCCTTACATACTTCTGATGCTTATGCTTTTAAGCATATTTATGTAAACTGTATTTAAATGTGTTCTTTAAAATATATGTAGTACTTTCAAAACAAGATGAGAGCTGGGGTGGTAGACAAGGGCCCTTGGTTAATTCAAAGCTGACTAGACTCCAAAAATTATAAAGATAACACCAACAATCACACTCACATAAGAAATAAAGAAAAAGAACTCTCCTATTTGAATTATTTCACAAATCTCAGCACACTTTTCTGACATAACAAAATGCCCAGCAGACACAGCTGAGATAGGAGGCAGTTACTAGGTTTTGATACAGGCTCCCAGAGAACCATGGCATATACCTCTGGATGGTATAATCAGTCATCTTTATTCCATGGCCTCAAATTATGGCCCCTCCGTTATCATAAAGGTGACAGAATGCTGGTCAAAAGGAGACCAGGAATGAGAGTGTGGCTGATTATTAAATTCCTTTATCATGGGGCTGGGGTTGCGGCTCAGCAGTACAGCGTTCATCTAGCATGTGCGAGGCCCTGGGTTCGATCCTCAGCACCACATAATGAATGAATGAATGAATGAATGAATGAATGAGTGAATGAATGAATGAATAAAAGGCATTGTGTCCATCTGTAATTAAAAAAATATTTTTAAAAAATCCTTTTTCGGGGCTGGGGATGTGGCTCAGGCGGTAACGCACTTGCCTGGCATGAGCGGGGCACTGGGTTCGATCCTCAGCACCACATAAAAATAAAATAAAGATGTTGTGTCCACCGAAAACTAAAAAACAAATATTTTAAAAATTCCTTTATCATCAATGAAAAAAGTTGGAAGCTCTATACATACTAACAAAGATAGGATGGAAGCACAGTGGCATGGAAGTAAAAATCAAAGTTCACAACTTTCAAATTTAGGTAGATCAAATTCAACTTGAAAATGAAATGCTTTGTTTGCAATAAATTTCATCTCAGATACTTCAGTTTAAGGTAAAAGCTTAGCATATCCTGCCAGAATATTCAAAGATTTATTGAAGTAAATATCAGATTTTCTGAAAGAGCTGCCTGAAGAGAACAACTGATAGAATTGTTCTCTAATTAAAAATCTGTTCTTTACAAGGGAAAGTGAAAACTTATTCACATTTTCTGAATTGACAAGTTCTTTATAGTCTGGCCCAGAAACAAGACTTCTTCAATTAACTCTACAGAGTGGTGTGAGCATAGATGCCTAAGTCAAAGATAAACCCCAAAGACTAAAGAACCCTTATATTAAAGAAGAAACAAGATAAAGAGAATGCTACTCTTATGATATAAAGATGAAAAATGACTAATTGCTTATAGGAAAACAACACTTAGAGGATCACCTTTCTAACAGAATGATATTGAGGTCCTCTGGAGTCTTTATTAGCACATAACTGAAGAATGTCTATTCCTCTCTTTGCCATAAAATCACTTGCTCAACAAGGGAAAAGGCATCTCTGGTTAGATAAGTGAAAAGAGCTAATAATAGTTAACTTGACTAGATGCCTACTGTATGCTAGGCATTGAGTACTTCATTTACCCTTCACGATAAACCTATGAAGTAGGTACTATTTTTATTCCTAATTTACATGCGAGAGTCTAAGTGGCTAGGAAGCCTCAGAGCAAGGATTCAAACCAAGACCTGACTTGAAATCACTTGCTTCTTTCTATGTTGCTCTAGCTTTAGGAAACAGTTTACTGTAGATGAGATACAATGTCCTCCCTACATGACTTTTTGAAAAAAAAATTTAAAAGAGAGTACAGAGTGAGAGAAAAGGACTGAAATCAATTCAGACCTCAACTCTTCTCATTCCTCGCACCCGCCAAAGGTCATAAATAGATTATACTGAGGGGAATGAAGAACATCTGGAATGAGAAATGAATCCAGTTGAGATGGGCAGTTAGGAACTGTAATCTCTGCTAGGAATGATAGTAGCATTTTAGTCTCAAAAATGGAGGAAAGAGCACTGTGCTTTTAATATATCTGAGAAGCTTTCTGTATCATTCCCTTATGATCAAATCACTTCCTCAAGTCTTACTATCATTAACTGGTAGTTGCTTCTCAGGCAAAGTGTAAAGGAAAAGGTCAACTCAGAGAAGAAAAACTTAATTATTATAACACTGGAATGATCTTTGAGGAATGTAATCAGGGTGATCATCCATGACCAGCAGGAAGGTTAAGGAAGCAAAACAAAGCAACAACACACCTGACCAAACTGCTGAAAATCAGAATAGAAAATCTACTGTTTTAAATGCATGCAATACATGTGATAGTTTACTATGAGAAGGCAAGTTTCAGAAAGGGAATGTAATACTTTTATCTCAAAGTTAAAATTAAGAAAGTAGATCTCATGTTTATAATGTTTGTAATGCTGAATTCCCTAGTTTGTTTGGTATTCCTGCCTGAAGCCAAAATTTATAGGTAAATTATTTTGTAATACTGACTATACATAATATTATCACACAGAGTTGGTTGGTTGGCATTTATGTTAAATTCAAAGACTCATAATCTATTTTTGCCTTAAAGAATATTGACCTAGAGGAAACTTTCAAATACATTCCACCTAGCCAACATTTTACTTTCCCTCTCCTCATAAACTTTCCCTGCTTATTATTTAACTTTCAGACTTGAAGTGCTAGGGAAGCCTCTGCCAATCCCACTAAACGGAAAAAGTATTCATGCTCTCACTTAGTGTGACCATATCATAATGAAAGGGAATTTTTAAAATATATTTTTTATTTGTTCTAATTAGTTATACATGACAGACACATCATACACAAATGGAGTATATCTGCTCATTCGTCTGGTTGTACATGATGTAGAGTTACACAGGTCATGTACTCATACATGCACATAGGGTAATAATGTCCAATTTATTCTACTATCATTCCTTCCCCCATATCCCCTCACCTCCCTTCACTCCCCTCGGTCTAGTCCAAAATACCTCTATTCTCCCCTCTACCCTTATAGTGAATTAGCATCCGCATATCAGAGAAAACATTCAGCCATTGGTTCTTTGGGATTGACTTATTTCACTTAGCATAATATTCTCCAGTTCCATCCAGTTACTGGTAAATGCCATAATTTCATTCTTCTTTCAGGCTAAGTAATATTCCATTGTGTATATATACCACAGTTTCTTTATCCATTCATCTGTTGAAGGGCACCTAGGTTGGTTCTATAGTTTAGCTATTGTGAATTGAGCTGCTATAAACATTGATGTGGCTGCATCATTGTAGTATGCTGAATAGTTTACTCTTCAAGCAGAATGTTCTTTTGTAAAAATTTTTATTCTAATTTTTTATATAAGACAGTGGGATGCATTACAATTCATATTACACATGTAGAGCACAATATTTCATATCTCTGGTTGTATAAAAAGTGTCTTCACACCATTCCTGTCTTCATACATATAGTTTAGATAATGATGTCCATCTCATTCCACCATCATTTCTAACCCCATGCCCCCTCCTTTCCCCTCCCACCCCCTTTCCCTGTCTAGAGTTTATCTATTTCTACCATGCTCCCCCTCCCAACCCAACTATGAATCAGCCTCCTTATATCAGAGAAAACATTCAGCATTTGGTCTTTTGGGATTGGCTAACTTCACTTAGCATTATATTCTCCAACTCCATCCATTTACCTGCAAATGCCATGATTTTATTCTCTCGTATTGCTGAGTAATATTCCATTATGTATATATACCACATTCTCTTTATCCATTCATCTACTGAAAGGCATCTAGGTTGGTTCTACAATTTAGCTATTGTGAACTGTGCTGCTATAGATATAAACATTGATGTGGCTGTGTCTCTGTGGTATGCTGTTTTTTAATCCTTTGGGTATAGACCAAGGAGAGGGATAGCTGGGTCAACTGGTGGTTCCATTCCCAGCTTTCCAAGGAATCTTCATACTGCTTTCCAGATTGGCTGCACCAATTTGCAGTCCCACCAGCAACGTAAGGTTGTGCCTTTTCCCCTACATCCTCACCAACACTTATTGTTGTTTGTGTTCTTAATAGCTGCCATTCTGACTGGAGTGAGATGAAATCTTTGAGTAGTTTTGATTTGCATTTCTCTAATTGCTAGAGATGCTGAATATTTTTTTCATATATTCGTTGATTGATTATAATTGTCTTCTGAGAAGTTTCTGTTCAGGTCCTTGGCCCATTTACTGATTGGGTTATTCATTTTTTTGGTATTTAGTTTTTTTGAGTTCTTTATATACTCTAGAGATTAGTGCTCTATCTGATGTGCAAGTGGTAAAAATTTGCTCCCAAGATGTAGGCTCTCTAATCACCTCACTGATTGTTTCTTTTGCTGAGAAGCTTTTTAGTTCAAATCCATCCTACTTATTGATTCTTGATTTTAATTCTTGTGTTATAGGAGTCTTATTAAGGAAGTTGGGGCCTAATCTGACATAATGGAGATTTAGACCTACTTTTTCTTCTAATAGGTGCAGGGTCTCTGGTTTAATTTCTAGGTCCTTGATCCATTTTGAGTTGAGTTTTGTGCATGGTGAGAGATAGAGGCTTAATTTCATTTTTGTTGCATATGGATTTCCAGTTTTCCCAGCACCATTTGTTGAAGAGGCTATCTTTTCTCCAATGTATGTTTTTGGCGCCTCTTTCTAATACAAGACAACTGTAATTGTGAGGGTAGTCTCTGTGTCCTCTATTCTGTACCACTGGTCTACTGATCTATTTTGGTGCCAATACCATGCTATTTTTGTTACTATTGCCCTGTAGTTTAGATTATGGTCTGGTATAGTGATGCCACCTGCTTCACTCTTCTTGCTAAGGATTTCTTTAGCTATTTTGGGTCTCTTATTATGAAAGGGAATTTTATAACAAGAAATTTTAAATAACAGACCAGAGGTCAAGGGACTACAGAACTATCAATATAGATGCCTACTGAAGTTCAGCTATTCAAAACAGGAGAGAAAAGAAGGTACATCATTGTGCCTTGATGTATGAAATATGGCTGCACAATGTCAAAAAGCATTTTTTCAGGTAATGAGGAAAACTTGACTTTTTATTCCTAAAGGAATTTAGATCACAATGGGAGACAATCCAACCCAAATATAATACTGCTTTTTCTTTTTTTGGTACCAGGGATTGACCCAGGGGCACTTAGCCACTACTGAGACATATCTCCTACCCTTTTTACTTTTTATTTTGAGACTGTGTTTTGCTAAGTTGCTTAAGGCCTCATTAAATTGCTGAGTCTGGCTTTGAACTTGCAATCTCCTGCCTTAGCATCCAGAGTGGCTGGGATTACAGGCGTGTACCACCACATATATCTTATACTGTTTTCCATAATTAAACATTCCACTCCTACCACACATTGCCAAATATTCATTTGACAATATCAGAGCATCAAGTCATACCTGGAATCATCTTCCCTAGAGTATTAACTTCCAGACACATGCCTATGAATACAGGCAGCAGGATTATTTCTCTCTTTATCAGCACTCAAACAAAGGTACATCAGTAGACCAATTACTGGCAAAGCAGAGAAAGGCTTAGGATTCTAGTTCTTATTCATTAACTACAACCATCAGGCCATTTTAGTTCCAGCTAATCTTCCCCTTAACTCTGTTGCACAATGCTCCACACAACTGTACTCCAAAGGTGCAGTTATTTGCTTTCCTCTTTCCTAATTTTCTATGGTTGAAGTGGGGGAAAAGAAAAAGGTCTGTTTGTCCAAGGACAAGAGACAAATTCCAGCCACAACTAACATTCCTGGTCTTTTCCTACAGATCATAAGTGGGAGACAAAATAAACAAACAAGCAAAAAACCCTAGAAAATTCCTTTTATTCTGTTGATTTTGAATGTTTATAAACTGATTAGACTTGTTAAAATTTTTGCCTCAACTATTTGCATCTTAAAAAGGTTTGATAGAAACAATGATTTTAACATTGGTCAGTCATACAGTTCAATCATTCAATTTTCATAGATGGGGCACATTTGGTTTGACATTTGCTATTTTGTATTTTGGGTCCAGCAACAGATCTCTCTTTTCTAATATCACCCCAGTCCTCTTCTGGATATATGTGGACTTGGTGGCCTCCAGATTTTGAACTGGGGCTTTGCAAGAAGCTGGAATGTAGTTTAGGTCTAGCCTGTCTCACATTTTTCCCTGGAACTCTAAATCTTAGGCAAATAACCAAAAAGAATAGGCATAGTGGGGTACAGTCATATTAACTGTTGAGAATTTAATTAAATTAATTAATTAATTTAATTCCTTGCCCCAAATCACACAGCTAGTCATCAGGAGAGCCAGAATTAATCCCCCATGTTATCTGACACTCAGGCTGGCACTTTAACCCTTTATCCTATGTTAGATGTTATTATAATATGATATGTTGCTGACTTAATAGGCTGAAGCAAATAGCAGTTAAAAACACATCAAGTCAATTCATCCCAAGAGAACAAAGGCAGGATTTCACTGCAAAGCCTGGTATGGTGTTTGTTCTATTTTTTCACCATTTCCTGAAGACAAAAGTTCAGATCTGAGTGGGAAAAGATTGAGACATATTCTCATGAGGCACATACTTTCATCCTGTCTCTTAAAGTTGCTTCTTTTTCCTTTAGTAAGTTTCTTAGATATTAAATATTGTGGGGCTGGCCAAGTATGGTGGCACACGTCTGTAATTTCAGCAGCTTGAGAGGCTGAGACAGGAGGATCATGAGTTCAAAGTCAGCCTCAGCAACTTAGTGAGGCCCTAAGCAACTCAGTGAGACTCTTAAATAAAATATAAGAAAGAGCTTCAGATGTGGCTCATTGATTAAGCACACTGGGTAAAATTCCTGGTATCAAAAAATCAAATAAAACTAAACATTGGGGGATTGAACTCAGGGCCTTGCAAATGCTAGGCAAGCACTCTACTACTAAGCTATATCCCCAGTCCCGCACCCCCCCCCCCATATTAAAATCTAGGTCTCAAAAATAAAATGTGAGGAGGATCACAGAATCTACAAAGAAATACAGGAAAGCCTACATGGGCAAAAAGTGGCTGCCTGCCCAGTCCTTGGTTCCTTTTCAGTCTTCTCTGAGGCTAAAAGCATTTTCTTCTAGAAGATAAATGGCTACATATACACTTGATCTCCTTTCAGAGATACAAAGCATTTAGCTTTTGGTTTAGGTTTTTAAAAGGGCTGGGGATGTGGCTCTAGTGGTAGCACGCTCGCCTGGCATGCGTGCGGCCCGGGTTCGATCCTCAGCACCACATACAAAGATGTTGTGTCCTCTGAAAACTAAAAAATAAATATTAAAAAATTAAAAATAAAATAAAATACTACCAAATAATCAAATGTCAGAGGTGGATGGTTCTGGAAAGGGTCTAGGACAGGGCATCAAATGGTCACCGGTAGACCTAGTTCAGCATATTTTGTTAGGCCAGCACAGATTTAAAATAACTTTGATGACAAAATACCTTCGAGAAGAACATATATTCTGTTTTTTTCCAGGTTGCCACCAATCCTGAACTTCCACAACTGCCTGACTCCCAAACTTCTGAGTTTGAGCTAAGTCTAGACCTCCCATGACAGCACTGCTGCCTTTCTAGTTTCCCTCTCTGCAGCTGCCCTGGTGAGACTCAGCCTCAGTCTTGTCTTCAATAGTTGTCCAAAAACTAACCCTCCCAAATACCACCATCACCACCACAAACACCAACAACAACACACTTAGATGCCCATGAATGAGTTAGTCTCAAGGAACTTCCTCAAACACAACTGACCCTAGTCTTCTGATGACTGACTGGTAGGGAATTTTGTTTAGAAGATCCTCCTTCAAAAAGAGGAGAAACTGTCTCAGATCAAAAAAGTACATTTCCATGACAGGCTGAATTAACAAAGCTTCTTGGTTCTAAATTCTAGATTTGGACACTTTTCTTTTGGAAGAAAAAAAATTTAAAGCTGTCTGACCCAAAAGTAAATGACCTGCACAGTTTCCCCCCAGTATTTAAAATGTTACATATACTGGTTACTTATTGGTTACTAAGAGACATGACCCAACATTACTTGGCACTAAATTTCAAGTAGATGTGGGAATAAAACAAAAGATTAACACTGTTCAGCATTTGAAAAATCATTTCATTTACATGATTAAACAAATGCCTTCTTAGGTATTTAAAACACACCTGCAGAAGGAATGCAAGTTAGTCTTTATTTAACCTGAAATGTCAAACACTGCTTTCAGACCCTTTCTCTTTTACCCTTGGCAAAGCCTCTTCTGAGGTTCAGGTCATCTTCATTTTGTTGTTGTCACTTTTTGACATTCTTGTTGCTATTGCTTACTTATCCCTTATCCTGGCTCACTCTCTCTTCACTCTGGTTCTTACTTCAATCTTTTTATTTTTTTTATGTTTTTATTTTTTAGTAGTAGTTGGACACAATACCTTTATTTTATTTATTTTATTTTTATGTGGTGCTGAGAATCGAACCCAGGGCCTTGCACATGTAGGCGAGCGCTCTACCATTGAGTCACAACCCCAGACCCTTACTACAATCTTAGATGTTCATTTATATGGACAATAGAATCTCTAAGAGCTTTGCCACCAAGCGTCTCATCTTTCTGATCCTCAAAGACCTTTACCTAGACTCTGAGACTTCTAATTCCCAGGGTCTCTCTGGAGACCATGAGATGTTGATGAACTCTGGGTGGGGGGTACTGAGGATTTAACCCAGTGGCATTGTACCACTCAGGTACATCCCCAGCCCTTTTTGATTTTTTATTTTGAGATAGGGTCTCACTAATTTGGTTAGGGCCTTGTTAAGTTGCTGAGACTGGCTTTGAACTTTGATTTCCCTACCTCAGCCTCCAGAGTCTCTGGGATTACAGATGTGTACCCCGGTAACAGGCAATGGTAATGGATTTGATTTCAGGGGAAAAAAAACCAAAAACAACTCATATTTTGTGGCAACAACCAACCTGTTTCTCTTTGTGACTCCGATGTGTTCAATCCCCTTTCAACCTGAAGGAGACTCCTAGTCCCTTTAGTTCCTCAATTTTTTCAAGGTGGCCAACTGTTTTTTGGACTTTTCTTTCTTTCCTAATTAACTATCTCATGTCCTATTTCCTAGTTGGTTTCCCTATAATTTATTCTCCTTGCTCCTGAATTCCCTTCATAATACTACAGCTTAAAACTGTAGGATTCAATGAGGTTGTTTTGTTTTTTCCCTGTGTTACTGGAGGTTGAACCCAGGTGTGCTCTACCACTGAGCTATACCCCCAGCCCTTTTTATTTGAGAAAGGGTTTCATTAAGTAGCCCAGGCTGGCCTCAGACTTCTGATCCTCCTGGCATAGCCTCCTGAGTAGCTGGGATTACAGATGTGTGTCATCATGCGTGGCTAGTGAATTATTTATTATCTGTCTGAGGAGTGGGCTTCTTGGCAGAAAAACTTTAACTATCTTGTCTAGTGTTCTCTAATGTCTAGCATACTGCCTGACAGTCAATAAATATATATTGAGTACATGAAAGTAATTGAAGGAGATTATGAAATAACACCTCTGGAAGTCACAGCACACTCATGGTCTCAATAACAAAGATACCAGACACAACAGCAAAAACACTGAGTTAACCCAGTGGTGCATTGACATCTCTGGAAAGCTCCCTTCCCATGTTATTCCCCAAACTCCCCACTCTGGACTCCTACTTCCTTCAACTCTCCATAGTTAACCTGACCTTGTATAATACCAAGGAAATGGTGGCTAGCTAATATTACTGTGCTTCTCCATCTGAGAATAATGTGTCCAGCTGTCAAAAGTCAATCCTTTCATTTGTGTCCTAGACTCCATTCCTTCCAAAGTCACTTTTATCTCTCTAATGACTACTTCTCCCCAAATGAATAAGTCTGGTCTCTCACATCCTTAAAACAAAAGAAAACAAAACAAAACAAAAAAATCTTAACTTGATCCTATTTTCTCTTCTAAATTTTCTTGATTACTTTAAAAGAAGTCTAGGAGCTGGGGTTGTGGCTCAGTGGTCGTCGAGCACTTGCCTAGCATGTGTGAGGCATTGGGTTTGATTCTCAGCCCCACATTAAAAAATAAAATAAAGATTTCATGTCCCAAAAAAAAAAGAGGAAGTTCTATACTTGGTGTCCCCATTTTCTTTTCTGGCCAGTCAATTTTCCTACCCACTGCCATCTTATTGTCTTTCCACTCCTCTGAAACTCCTCTTCACCATAAGTTTGTCAATGATTTTCAAGTAACAGAGCCAAAGAATTGACTGTAAGGTTTTAACTTAATTAAATCATCTCTGCTCTTCAATTAAATATATGAGAATAATACAAAGGTTTTGAGAATAACCTGTTTAAGCTTACCGATGATACAATCAGTGAATGACAGTGAAGGATCAAAATTTAGAGTTACTTTTAAGTTTTTTTTGTCATTTTTAAACCCCATTCCCTGGCTTCTGAGTTCTTGGACATTATAGTCCCATTGTAGCTTACCCTTCCAGGTACCAAAAGGGTTCTAAAAGTGAGCTCTCAAACATAAGAAACCCAAGGATTTTGTTTTTTTTTTAATTGAGTCAGTTCAGTGCTACTTTACTGCAGTCTTACAACTAACTTCTCAAAATTCACTGGCTATAAAAATTTAATCCAGTCTGCAAAACACCTGTCTTATCAGCACTCTTTGCCAAACAATCTCTTCCATAGTTATTCTCTACCTTGCCTAAGGAAATGAAATGATTTTCCAACAGGCCGTCTTAAAACTCCCTCAAAAACACTAATTCAAAAATATTAAACCAATGAGACAGAAAAAGGCATGGCAAAATGTTAAATCTCTTTAAAATCTATTGCTTGATTTTCTTAACTAGCCCTACACTGCCTGAATTTTAAAGTCCCTTGGAAAATTCCTTTTTTTTTTTTTTATGGTTGTAATGCATATTACAGAGCTCCCTGGCCATATACCAACGTACAGTGAAATTCAAAAGGGGCCAGTGGTTAGGTTCTGACACTTGTAAAAACAGTTAACTCTTTTTTGCCAATACCATGCTGTTTTGGTTACTATAGCATTGTAGTATGTTTTAAAGTCAGGTATTGTGATACTACCAGCTTTGTTCTTTTTGCTTAGGATTGTTTTGGCTATTTGGGGCCATATGAATTTTAGGATTTAAAAAAAAAAATTTCTATGAAGAATGTCCTTGGTATTTTTATAAGAAATTGAATTCAATCAATAGGTGGTTTTGGGTAACATGGACTTTTTATTTTTATTTTTTAGTTGTTGATAGACCTTTATTTTATTTATTGATATGTAGTGCTGAGAATTGAACCCAGAGCCTCACACATGCCAGACAAGTACACTACCACTGAGCTCCAGCCCCAGAGCCAACACAGACATCTGTATTTGTTTTTACATTTTATTTACTTATTTTACTTGTTGATGGACCTTTATTTTTTATTTATATACGGTGCTGAGAATGGAGCCCAGTGCCTCACATGTTTGAGGCAAGTAGTCTTCCACTGAGCCACAACCTCAGTCCCCAAGGTAGACATTTTAACAATATTAATTTTTCTAATCCATGAACATCAGATACCATTTTTCTTTTGTGCGTTCTCTCCAATTTCTTTGATACGTTTTTATTGTAGAGTTACTTTACCTTCTTAAACTTCTTCCTATGTATTTTAGTTTTGTGGTAGCTATTGTAAATGGGATTGCTTTCTTGATTCTATTTCAGCTAGCTGGTTATTAATGTATTGAAACATCATTGATTTTTGTAAGTTGATATTATATCCTGCAACTTTTATGAATTTATCAGTTCTAACAGTTTTCTGGTTTTTTTTTTTTTTTAAATATAAAAGATCACATCATTTGCAAACAAGGATAATCTGACTTCCTCTTTTCCAATTTGGATGCCCTTTGTGTTTTTCTTTTACCTAATTACTCCAATTAAGAACAATTAACTTTTGCAATACAAAAGATAATGATGATTAAGGAGGAGGGGCACGAGGAAGGAAAAAAAGAGCAAAAGAGTAAAGTCCAAATGATGATTTAATGATTTGTCAAAGGAAAAAGAAATAAAGTAGCAATTGCTGTTCTTAATTAGTTCACAATTTTTAATCAACCTGATGTCCCTTGCTTCCTATACTTTTCCCCCTCCCAGAATTATTATAGATTATCCCACCATTTCAGATGAAAACTTTACTCTTTCTTGTTCCTTGAAAATTTAATTTTTGGGGCTTTCTTGATGCCAATCCATTGTGTAACAGTTATTTTACAAATTTATGAAGTGTACATTGTAAAGCAAATTTTCAAAGAAACAATGATCTACAGCACATTTTTCTCTATTTTCCAGAGAATGATTGGAAGAAATCAGAAAGGAGGAGACAAGAGATTGCCGAGGTAGTATTTTGTAGTACAAAAATGGGGCAACGTGAAACTATAAGAATTTCAGATACTTTAACTAAGATTTGGAGTAAGAGGAAAATGTCCAAATCAAAATGATCCAAGAGTAAATTTAATTTTCATGTGTCTGAAATGTGTTGTGGAGTTAAAATTCATATAATATATTTGCTCCTACGTAGGAACAGATATTGGAGTACAATCCCACACCTGCTGCTTATATTGCTTTTAGCTCCTGGTTGAGCTAGGTTCAATAACCTACCTCAATAGCAATTCTTCAGGGTGCAGAAAAACATAAGGATCAAAAGAATTTATTTTAATCACCAGTTTTATTACCAAAGGCAGAATTTATCTTATTAGAAGGAAAGCCACAATCCTAAAGAGGGTCATTTGTCTTCTTACACAGAAATAAACAACTAGCAAAACTGTATGTTAAGTCCTACAGACTTCCTAAGCTATCAGGGAAGGCCTCACAGATCTAATTTTAAAACATTCAAGCACAGGGAACCATGCTTACTAAAAGGAAGGTGGTTAAAGATACTCAGTATTTAATCATGTTAACCAAACAAGGAGACAGTCCATTTTATTTTTTCTTTTGTCAAATAAGAAAGTGAGAATAATAATGGCCTTATTCACTATTAAGAAGAGGATGAAGGATGAGACCTAAACAGCTCTGAGGCAGACAAACAGAAATAAGGCACTGCCACCGACAAGATTAGTCAGATATTGGGAGAGTTGAGGTTTGCAACACAACAAAGGGCAAAAAAATGAACTTTAAAAAAGAAAGAAAGAAAGACTGCTCTGAGATGGGCATCATAACTTGTAACTTGTCTTGAATAGTCAATGTCATTTAATAACAATTTTTTGGGGAGTGGGGTACTGGAGATTGAACTCAGGGGCACTCAACCACTGAGCCACATCCCAGCCCTATTTTTTTTTTTAATATTTATTTATTTTAGTTTTCGGCGGACACACATCTTTGTATGTGGTGCTGAGGATCGAACCCGGGCCGCACACATGCCAGGCGAGTACGCTACCGCTTGAGCCACATCCCCAGCCCCCTATTTTGTATTTTATTTAGAGACAGGGTCTCATTGAGTTGCTTAGCGCCTCACTGTTGCTGAGGCTGGCTTTAAATTCGAGATCTTCCTGTCTCAGTCTCCCCAGCCACTGGGATTACAGATGTTCACCACCATGGCAATTTTTAAGTGTTGAGAGAATTAAAATTCTATACATATTAAGACACAGTTTTTTTTTTTTAAATTAGAACAGAGATTGTATACATGTTAAGGATTACTCTTTGTTTTTGTCTATTCTTGAGTCTCTAGAAGACACAGGGGTTTTTAAAAAATTTTTCAATTTTTTTATTTTTAAAAATTCTATACATATTAATGTCTTACTTTTAAAAATAAAAACTGGATATCATCCATACTCCAAAAACTAGAATACTTGGGTCCCAAAAGTCAGAAAATAAAAACAAGAACTTGCTGATGGTGTGTTGATAAGCTGCAATGCCCTTTTGTTAACTCACCACCAAAACCAAATGATGATGCTACAATCAGGAAAAAAACAGGGAAGTGGCTGTATGACAAAATATCTGAACTTCTGCTTAAGAAAAAGGATATAACTAGGCAAAAAACTGTACTTATGAAGCTATTATGGCTAGTATGGAAATGGCTATCAATAATAGATGGTGTTATTGGGGGTGATTTTTTATTTTTGCAAATTTTCTTAAACGATGTTAATCTGTGTTTTCAATTATTAAAAAGAGAGAAGGCAGTACAGGAAAATACACGATCGTGGGAACAGAGTCAAGCACACAGATGTTTTGCGTAAGCTACATTTTCAGAGACATCTGCCTTTGCAAGACTTGAAAAAGTGGAGCTGTTGTCAACAAGTTCTCTGCAGTGAGGGGTGGGGCCTGAGAGAAAGTAAGCTGTGAAGAAACCAATAATTAGAACCCACAGGGCTGAAAAACAATGTTTCATAGATTAAGTTCCTCATTTATGAGCTACCTCTGCCCAAAATACTTTGCCATCAACTATGTCTACTACTTAAATAAGGAGGAACTAAGGCTGCCCATATGTTTCCACTCAAGTGACTGAGGTTCTTTGCTGGCAGCACTACTTACCCTTAGCAGATAGTCCATCCCTGTGGGAGAAGAGATAGGGTACAAGCTGTTGTATAAAAATCTGGGGGGATTCAAGCTGCCTTCCTTGTCCTCTCAATCCAACTCCAAACAGAAAGCTTATCATGTGCAGAAAAACTCATGTAAAAGCAAAGATGACACAATTGTTCATATGCTCTACTGCTTTACTTTGGAGTATGTTAAACTTTATTTCTGTTTAGTTAGGTGAATTCTCCTAGGTGTACACATATAATTTTGTTGTTGTTTGTTTTTGGTACTGGGGACTGATCCAAGTGGCACTTTACCAGTGAGATACATTTCTAGCCTTGTTTTTTAATATTTATTTTTTATTTATTTTTAAATTTTTTATTGTTGGTTGTTCAAAACATTACATAGTTCTTGATATATCATATTTCACACTTTGATTCAAGTGGGTTATGAACTCCCATTTTTACCCCGTATACAAATTGCAGAATCACATCAGTTACACATCCATTGATTTACATATTGCCATACTAGTGTCTGTTGTATTCTGCTGCCTTTCCTATCCTCTACTATCCCCCCTCCCCTCCTCTCCCCTCTTCTCTCTCTACCCCCTCTACTGTCATTCATTTCTCCCCCTTGTATTATTTTCCCCTTTCCCCTCACTTCCTCTTGTATGAAATTTTGTATAACCCTGAGGGTCTCCTTCCATTTCCATGCAATTTCCCTTCTTTCTCCCTTTCCCTCCCACCTCTCATCCCTGTTTAATGTTAATCTTCTTCTCATGCTCTTCGTCCCTACTCTGTTCTTAGTTACTCTCCTTATATCAAAGAAGACATTTGGCATTTGTTTTTTAGGGATTGGCTAGCTTCACTTAGCATAATCTGCTCTAATGCCATCCATTTCCCTGCAAATTCTATGATTTTGTCATTTTTTAATGCAGAGTAATACTCCATTGTGTATAAATGCCACATTTTTTTTTATCCATTCATCTATTGAAGGGCATCTAGGTTGGTTCCACAGTCTTGCTATTGTGAATTGTGCTGCTATGAACATCGATGTAGCAGTGTCCCTGTAGCATGCTCTTTTTAGGTCTTTAGGGAATAGACCTAGAAGGGGAATAGCTGGGTCAAATGGTGGTTCCATTCCCAGCTTTCCAAGAAATCTCCAAACTGCTTTCCAAATTGGCTGCACCAATTTGCAGTCCCACCAGCAATGTACAAGTGTACCCTTTTCCCCACATCCTCGCCAGCACTTGTTGTTTGACTTCATAATGGCTGCCAATCTTACTGGAGTGAGATGGTATCTTAGGGTGGTTTTGATTTGCATTTCTCTGACTGCTAGAGATGGTGAGCATTTTTTCATGTACTTGTTGATTGATTGTATGTCCCCCTCTGAGAAGTGTCTGTTCAGGTCCTTGGCCCAAATATTTATTTTTTAGTTTTAGGTGGACACAATATCTTTATTTTATCTTTATGTGTGTTGAGGATTGAACCCAGTGCCTTGCGCATGCCAGGCGAGTGTGCTATCACTTGAGCCACACCCCCAGCCCATTCCTAGCCCTTTTGTTTATTTTTATATTGGCCCTTTTAAAAATCTTTTATTTTGAAACAGAGTCTTGCTAAGTTGCTTAGGACGTCTCTAAGTTGCCAGGGCTGTCCCTGAACTTGTGATCCTCCTGCCTCAGCTTCCTGAGCCACTGGGATATAGGAATGCACCACCACACCCAGCTAAATTGTTTGCTTCTGAATGTAAGGTAGTACAGGGAGATCATCATTCATATTGCTTTATATAGCATCCAGTTTTTTAATGCCATATACAGAGTCCTTAATAAATGTGATTTGAAAATGATAACAGGGCTGCTTAAGATTCAAGAACAGGGGCTGTGTTTGTAGCTCAGTGGTAGAGTGTCTGCCTAGCACGTGTGAGACACTGGGTTTGATCCTCAGCACCACATAAAAATAAATAAATAAATAAATAGATAGATAGACAGATAGATAAATAAATAAATAAAGGTATTGCTTCCATCTATAACTTAAAAAAAAAGTTAAAGTATACTCCAGGAGATAATAAAGTATGAAAGTGTTCTCTGGTATCTCCTGGCAGGTATGAAAGCCCACGTGTGTGTGACAAAAACCAGAAGACAGGGTGCCTTACTTGTTCTTGTTTGTAGCCTTTAATCATGCCTGATGCTAGTGGGGACTTCTTCCCCTTGCAAAAGAACTTTGAACTGACTTGCAAACTTATATCTGGTATTGTCTTTTTTTTTTTTTTTAATATTTATTTTTTTAGTTCTCGGCAGACACAACATCTTTGTTTGTATGTGGTGCTGAGGATCGAACCCGGGCCACACGCATGCTAGGTGAGCGCGCTATGCTTGAGCCACATCCCCAGCCCCGTCTGGTATTGTCTTGAACTTCCTTTTTCTGAGAAGTTGGCTGTCTTATGGGTTATTGCTCTACATCTGCCTTCAGTGTGAGTTGACTACAAAAAAAATTTAGAAATTTCTCACTCAGACACAGTAGTTTCTGCTAGGTCCTATGTAATAATTCTTCTTCCTTCATGACAGTGGAGCCTGTCATCTGTAGGTTTATATAAATACATTAGGCTAAAAACTACCTGATAATCTAATTTCTTGGTTAATTCCATATAGCTCATAGGACCCACATTTTCCCACTGGTAAAACTACCAACCAGAGCAGAAAGTTACAAATAGAGAAATCAAACTATAGTTAAGTACATGAAAATTCCAATTCACAGGTAATTCATGCAAAACAGAAGATATTAAATCTTTCTGTACTTATATAATCTAACAGTGGTTTTGAAATGTGGATGTCAGAACCTACTCCATGAAACCTAATTTGGTAATATTTTTCTTAAATGCTCTAGTTGATTCTGAAACTCACTCAGGTTTGTTTGTAAACTACTTTTCAAGAATACATCATAGATTTCATTCAACAAGTGTTTATTAAGTTTATTAGAGTGAGTTGGGGATGTGGCTCAAGCAGTAGCGCGCTCCCCTGGCATGTGCGGGACGCTGGGTTCGATCCTCAGCACCACATACAAATAAAAAATAAAGATGTTATGTCCACCAAAAACTAAAAAATAAAAATAAAAAAGAATGTATTAGAGTGCTCCCCTAGCACATCGGGGTGCTGGGTTCGATCTTCAGCACCACATAAAAATAAAAAATAAAGGTTAAAAAAAACCCAACAACCATGTATTAAGTAACAGGTGCCATTCTAGGCATTGGGAATATAGCAATTCACTTTTATGAAAAAGTCAAGGGACTAATACTTTTGTAGGGTGGAAGTAGAAGGAGACAATAAGTAAACTGTTAAGTGACAAATGTTCTGAAGAAAACAGTTAAGAGGCTAAAAAAAAAAAAAAGGGTGCATTGCTGTATGGTGATCATGGATGGACTTTCTGATAAAAGCAATATTATACCAGAGGGTTAAATAAACAATAACCCAAACAAATTCACTGCCATCTTCAGAACATAGGAAATTCAGAGTTCTTTTTCCTACAGAGAAGGCTGCCTATGCAATCTGTCTTGGAGCCTGGGCAGCTCCCTGAAAGGAGGCTGGGAGAGGAAAACCAAGATGCTTTCAGGCAGAGGGAGCAGCATGTACAAAAGCTCAGCTGAAACCTTTCTAAGATGTATTCTTGAAAAGTAGTTTAACCCTAACCCTAATTCCCCGAAACAAAACAAAACAAAAAAATCCCACAAAGGCCCAGTTGGTTGGAGGGAGAAACAGAAACAACTTCAGTCCCACTGTACGGTGAAAAAGCGAAGGAAGGTTGCAATAAAGATGAGAGGAGGTAAGCATTGCACAGATCTTGAAGGGTCTGACACCACCAACCAAGCAATGTGGACTTTATCCTCAGCAAAAGTTTGCATTTCCAGAAAGATTCCTCTAACAATTGATTGGAAAGTAGAGTAAGACTTAGAAATAGGGAGATCAATATTACTTTGGTATTGTAGGCAAAAGAGAAGGGTGATTTGATCTGAGCTAGTGGAAATAGAAAGATGACAGATATCTGGGGCTGTCTAATAGTCTTTCTGATATGATGGAAATTTTATTTCACAGAGCTATTGTAAGAAAAACCAGAGAAAGAAATGCTTTGATATATACAAATTCCTTCCAATCACAAAGAATGTTTTTTCTTTGTTCCTCCTGACTATTCTGACAGGTCCTTGCTTTCAAACAAATACCAGTGCTTTAAGGTTTTTTCCCAGGAGGGTCAAAAAAGAATTTACATGGCTATGAACTTATTTCCTTTCATTCCTTTCTCTCCCTTCCTCTTTTCTTTTTTCTCCTCCCATGCCCTCTCTTTTTGCTCCCCACCCCAATTGAACCTGGGGCACTCTACTGCTGAGCCATATACACCCTGCCTTTTTTGAGACAGAGACTCACTAAGTTGCTGAGGCTGTCCTCAAATTTATGATCCTCCTGGCTAAGCCTCCCAAGTAGCTGGGATTACAGGCATGAGCCATTGCACCAGGAAGCTTAACTTTCATACCACCTGCTTTTGCTCAAACTTTTCTCAAAATAGTTTTCTTCATTATCTAAAATTTCTCTTCAGTTTGCTAACCCTTGGATTTGAATATCAAATCTGCCTGAACCTATCTGCCAGCTGCCAGCCAATTAATTTGGACAACCCAGGGCCTTATAAGCAATTCTTTCTCATGTCACTGTGTTATCACATATGTCTATATCATTTCCTGCCAGGCAGCAAACTTTCAGCATTAAGGAAGACCAGCTGAGGAGAATGCTTTTACACAAAGGACTTCCCTCCTTCCTATCCCAGGTTCAAAGGATATGACAGTATACCAATGGACTCTGGTTAAATGAATAATAATGTAGCTAAGTTCTGAAACTACCATTTTAAACCATAAGAAAGCAAGCTTAGTTTTTTGAACATAGTAACAAGCAAAAGATGAATCGGAAACCTGAAGACAACTTTAATCAAAAGAAGGCAAATGAATTTTAGAAATTCATCTGTATTGCATTGGAATAGGACGTTAAGTGAATAATTGGTAAGCAAGTAACACTAAATTTCTTTAACTCTCAACTAAATTAAATAATCCATTATTAAAGAACATCTATAAGAAGAGAGTTTTCAGGAACTTGACTTCCTCATCTCTAAAATCAGGAGTTGTGTAAAAACTGGCTGCTGGAGAATTAAAAGAGAACCTGAATTAAAAGATGATCCACAGACTATCTGCAGAAAGGGTTGGTAGAGTAATCTAGGAAATGAGATTTGATCCACATTATACCTAACCATGTTATAATGTTATAATGGGCGACTAACTTTGCTTCCTACTTCTATAAATGGAACTGATGCTGAGTAAAATACGATTAAAAATTTAGACAAAGTGGCTGTTACATTCAGAAACCAGCCATTTGAAAAGGGGATTATTAACACTGAAGTTCAAAATATCCCTAAATCAAATTATTTTCACTTCTAGTTCTTAGATCACATTGTCATTGACTTGGGGAAGACAGCAAACATTAGGTACATACTTGGGCAGAAGTCAACTAACCAGGGTTTTCTAATCACTTCACCTATGGCTGAGTACCTTTAAATCGGTTTTACCACTTTAGACAGTTTTTCTAAGAGAAGTTTAGAATTTTACTTGTTTTAGGGCAACATGTAAATGTAGAGAGGAAAAGCATGGGACTGAAAGGTGACCTGGAGTTCTTGCTGTCACTAACAAATTATATAATACAGAGATAATCCAGATCTGAATTTCTTCATATAACATTATAAAAACTCTTAGAAGTTTGAACCTTAAAAATGCTCTACTAGTTCAAGATGAGATCACCATATTATATAGTATAAAACAAGCAAAAGTACCAAGTAGGTTTTCTATAACAGAGGCAACTCTTTTTTGCGGGGTGGGGTACTGGAGATTTAGCTCAGGGGCACTCAACTACTGAGCCACATCCCCAGTCCTATTTTTTTTTTTTTTTTTTTTTTAATAAAGACAGAGTCTCGGGCTGGGGCTATAGCTTAGTGGCCTAGCATATGTGAGGTACTGGGTTTGATCCTTGGCACCACATAAAAATAAACAAATAAAGGCATTCTTTCTATCTACAACAACAAAAACATTTAAAAAAGGAAAAAAAAAAAAAAAGCTGAGTTTCTTAGCACCTTGCCTTTACTGAACCTGGCTTTGAACTCTCGATCCTCCTGTTTCAACCTCCTGAGCCACTGGGATTATAGGCACTCGCCACTGCTCCCACCTGGAGGCAACTCTTAAAGAATGCCTCTAAAGTGTATAACATGGTGGGCTGGGATACTACGCAAATGTCTATTCAAAGTGAGTAGGGTATATTAAGTGCTATTAACCAAGTGGTTAATTCATCCACTGGATCTATGTTTCCACAGAAAATTTTTCTGCAAAAGAAATTCTGCAGGGCTGGACTCAGTGGTAGAGCACTCACTAGCATGTGCAAGGTGTGAGTTTGATCCCCAGTACCATTAAGGGGAAAAAATGAATCTGTCCCCTCTCTACACCAAAGTTGATCAGTTAAAAAAGGAAAGGGACAACAGGAAGGGAGTATTTCTTACACAGAAATGAAAAGAAATTCACTTAAAAAAATTTTTTTTAAGTTATGGATGGACACAATACCTTTATTTTTTATGTAGTGCTGAGGATCAAACCCAGTGCCTCACACGTACCATATATATAAAGGTATTGTGCCCAAAGTCTTAAAAAAATTTTTTTTAAAAATATTTATTTATTTATTTATTTTTAGTACTCGGCAGACACAACATCTTTGTTGGTATGTGGTGCTGAGGATCGAACCCAGGCCGCACGCGTGCCAGGCGAGCGCGCTACTGCTTGAGCCACATCCCCAGCCCTTAAAAAAATTTTAATTGTAGATGGACACAATACTTTTATTTATTTTTATGTGGTGCTGAGGATTGGATGCAGGGCCTCGTATGTGTGAGGTAAGCACTCTACCAGTGAGCCACAACCCCAGACCCCATTCCTAGCTTCTTTTTTAAGTAGACTTTTACGACTTTTTTTTTGTCTAGTGCAGAAAACTTTTTTTAAAAAAAATATATTTTTTTTAGTTGTAAATGGACACAATCGTTATTTTTGTTTATTTTTTTATGTGGTGCTGGGGACCAAACCCAGGGCCTCACGCATGCGAGGCAAGCGCTCTCTACCACTTAGCTACAACCCCAGCCTATGTAAGGAAACTGAATAGTGGAAAGAAATTTCAGCTTAGGAGTAGAACTAAAGCAGTGTTCCCATTTACTCAAATATAATTATAACACTAGTAACAAAGACCAGGGAGGTCATTCTACTGTCTCTCCTATTAGCCAGGTACATACCTTGCTATACTTAGATAAGGTACACACATCCTATTAAAGATAGAAGACTTGTTCTATTCTTAGGCTCACAATAGTGGTTACTACTATATCGAATGAGGGGAAAGACACAAAAAAATTGTAGTGATGCATTTCTTGGAAACCAGGAGAACCACCAATGCTCAATTTTATTTCGTCTTTATTTTTTCTTCTTCTTCAAATTTTAATTGAAGATGGACACAGTATTTTCATTTATTTACTTATTTTTATGTGGTGCTGAGGATTGAACCCAGTGCCTCACATGTGGTAGGCAAGTACTCTACCACTAAACTACAACCCTAACCCCTATTTCATCTTGAATAGATGTATAATCTCTAATACGGGCATAGTGGTGTGTGCCTGAAGCAAAGCAGTGAAATACCTTTAGAGTAACTCACTTGCCAGGATAGCCTGCTACTACACCTTAGTTAGAGACAAAAGAGCTGCCCAGGTTGACAGGATAAAATGTTCAGCAGTTTAGTTTTCTGGGAACTGGAACAAACAGGTTTTCAACCTGGGAATCACCCCTCTATCAGAAACACCAAGGACTGACTGGGGGAGAGTCCTCAGCAGTCTTCCAGCTAAGAGCTTTCTGGATCCAGTATCCAGCCAAAGAAAAACAGAATAAGGACAAAGCTGACTTGTATATTTATTCCACCCATTAAAAAAAAAAAAAAAAAGGAAAAAAAAGTCCTTTGTGGAACTTGAATTTTATAAAAAAGATTGTTTTGAAGTGAATCAAGGCCATGGTAGTGATGCAGGTAATGCGGGGAAAACCTGTATGGATGAACGTATTTCCTATGTGGCCCCTAAATCTGGAATCTGAGTTGAGACTGAGGAAAGTATCTTGAAAAAATACAGATGTACTTAACAGAAAGTTAAGAAAACCCTAGTAATAACCAGATGTTTTTAGAACCTCCTGATAGTCAGGAGAAAAAAAAAAAGTACATTTAAAGAATGCAGTAAACACACTTCTGAAACATAGTATAGCAAACAGAAATCTGCTTATCTTCATTCAAAGGAAACTGCACATTGCAATTATGAACATTTCCATTGCAGGAAAGATAAGCAGATGTTGGATGTTTTCCTAAAGTTTTTACTAGTGTCATATGAATATGTTGTGCATTTTTCTCTGGCCAAAAGTTCATGCAAAAAAAAAAAAAAAAAAGAAAGAAAAAGCAAGCAAGCAGCATTCTAGTCAAGTTGTGAGTATCTGCTGAGAAACATGAACTTTCAGGCTTTACTGCAATATTCTGAGTTTCCTTTAAACAAATACTGTTCTAGGAATAGCCACTCTGAGAATATTGAGAGGGAAAAACATTCAAAAATCTGCACAATTCTTTCTAATAGAGAGAATATATTAGTTCAAATTCTTTCAGCATAGGGAAATCATGAAAGATTGCTTAAAAAAAAATGGATAAATGAAGGATTGGAAATGTAGTTCTCCAGTAGAGCATTTGCCTAGCATATGCTAGGCCCTGGGTTCAATCCCCAGGACTGAAAGCGGGGCGGGGAAGATAAATGAATCTCACTGGTAAGTTCAAAAAAACTTAAAAAAATTCTCCTGATCTCTAATTCAAATGTCTGAAATAGTCCTGATTCAGGCTCTTTGCTGAGATGGTAGATGGTTGTGGTAAGGGATGTCAATAGTGTCTTGAGAATTGGAAGAAAGCTATGGCCTTTTTCTCCAGAAAAATTAATGTACTAATTATATATAGAACACTTGTGCATATCATTTTAGTGTACTCATTAATTTCCTAAAACCAAGAACTAAAGGTACCTGGTAATTGCTCAAAGAAACCATAGACAGCTGGGAATTAACAGCCTTCCACTACTGCTTCTCACTTTTTAGCACATAAAAGCTTAGCTTTAACAAGAGGCAAACACTGAATGATTTATGCTTGGATTTAATTTTGAAACCAGAGGAAACACAAATAGATAAGATTTGGAAGTTTCTAAAGTTTTTCTATTAATACTTTGGACTCTGTTATTTTAAAGCACACAACAGACAATTCTATGAAGTTTATCTATCCCTCATGCTGCCACCTTCTCTCCCCATCTACAATAAACATTTTTTTTTTTTTTAGAAGGACAAAATCTCTCTCTCTCTCTCTCTCTCTTTATGTGGTGCTGAGGATCAAACCCAAGGCCTCACACCTACAAGGAAAGCGCTCTACCACTGAGCTACAGCCCCAGCCCCCAATAAACATTTTTATATAAAGATTTCTAAGCATTAAGTGAAAGTTCACTTATTGAAGCTCTACAGTACTAGACAGCAGGAGTTTAATTCAATAAAAAATGATAAGATTTTGAAATTCATTAAGATTAAATCTGACCAACAAATGAAGTTTTACATTTTCTGAACCCCTTGGATGCTCTAGAAATGTTAATATCTACCCAGTAGTACAGCACTTGCCTAGTATGTGGGAGGCACAGGTTCTATCCCCAGTAGCCCCACCCCTGTCAAAAACAAAAAAGAAAAAAAAGCTACCTAATGCTTGCTGTTTAATTATAGTACTTATTTTCTAACAGTAAGAGAAATATAACATCACCAATATATTAAGCACTGCTTTATGTAATAAGTGATTCCGCATGAAAGGTAATGATTAGATTTACAGCTTTACTTATTTTAGGATTTTGTAATCTATGCTACCTGGGAAAGTAGCTTAAATTAAAAGTATAAAGTTACCAAAGTGACTGATATTTACTAACAGATAACAATCCTCACCTACTGCTATTATGTCCACAAAGCAGTAGCCTCATATTAGATTATTTGTTATACCTAAAAATTGATCTGTACATTCACACCAAATACGCAGACTTCAGTTTGTAACTCAAATAACATTTATCAGTTTCCATTTTCTCTAAGGTAGCACGCACTCTCTTTCTCAGCTTACTTTCCATCATTTCCTCCTGCTTTATTTTTTTAGAGCTATATCATCAGATGATTATTTTATAACAATTTATTTGCACTCTGTAATGTATGTTCTAAGAGCTAGTGACTTGGTTTTCTCTGTTCATTGATGCATTGCTAGTGCCCAGGACATTGTATGTGATCAATAAAGAATGATCACTTACTAAGTAGAGATATGATATTAATTAGAGGCAAAGAAAGCAGAGGAAAAAAATGTGATATAAAGTTAGAAGATCTGAGTTTTGGTCATTGCCCTTTCATTAATTAAATAACCCTGAACAAGTAAATTAATCTCTTTGAATTTCAATCTCATTCATTTAAAATTATACTGAAATCCTGCCTCAAATGTATAATTGTTTGAATCAAATGTTATGTTGTGAATTTTTAAAACTTAATGAGGTATATGTATTTCTATTTAAATCAATTAATTATTTTTTTCTAAAAACAATATCCCAATCTTAATTGTTCCACCAGCCAAATACAAGGAAACATTATTTCAGAGATTTTCATGTGGACTAAGAGAATTATACATATTCCCAAATATGGCAGCAGGTTCTCCAAACATTGCAGAAGGATGGAATGGAACAGGAAAAGTTTTACAGGAAGAAAAAGAATAGAAAAAACAGAGGTTTAGAAAGACACAGGTGAGTTAGGCAAAGTGGTGTACACCTGTAATCCCAGCCAATTTAGGAGGAGGATCAAAAGTTCAAGGTCAGCCTCAGCAATTTAGCAAGGCCCTTAACAACTTAATGAGACCCTGTCTGAAAATAAAAAATAAAAGGGGGTTGGGAATGTGTTTCAGTGGTAAACCACCCCTGGGTTAAATCCCAGTACCAAAAAAAAAAAAAAAGACAGTTGAGTAAGTAGCAGAACTCTGATCATGTCTGCCTCTATTTAACTGCACACTTCAAAGTCAGAACCAGTTTCATGGGCTTGTGATCTGTATAGTCAGTCACACAGGGTCTGGTGCTTAGAAGGGTACCGAATGTGGTTTAATGCTTGAAATTCTTAATGTTTTAAAAAGACCATGAAGGGGCTGGGGTTATGGCTCAGTGGTAGCACACTTGTCTGGCATGTGTGAGGCACTGGGTTTGATCCTCAGCACCACATAAAAATAAATAAAATAAAATAAAGGTATTTTTCCATGTACAACTAAATAAAATAAAATAATAAAAAATAAAAAAAGGCCATGAATATCATGTACCTGTCCTACTAACTATCTTTTCACTAGACTAGAGGACCAGGACAGTGGTTTATGGTTTCAGGGACAATGTGCATGGACAACTGCTAACTTAAAGGACTGGCACTAAAAAAGACGACTTTTAATCAAGCTGAGGATAACATATTTGCAGTACTTTAATTCTGAAGTTAGCCAAATGCTTAGTAAAAGCTGATTTAATTAAAAAGTGAAAGCCCTAATAAGAAATACAAAATGTTATTTCCTTTTCCTATTTTTTTCTCCATCACATTCTAATAACAGACCAAAAGGGAATATTAGTAAATAAAATACCTGAATCTCATCTAATTGACTTTCCATTCTAAAACCCTTGAGATTGTGGTTTACCTTTGGTTTTTTGATTTGATACATGAGATCTCACAGTAAGCAAAGCAACATTCCCACAAAAACCATCTCTCTGAAATTTGAAATCACCAATGACCTGATTTAATTAAATCACACCCTTTCTAGATCCTTTCATTTCTGTTCCTGCTGACTACAGAAACAGCTAGTGTCTTTTCTTGGGAGCTGAAAGGCTGAAGTTGATGAACTAAGTTTTTCCCAGGCTGCAATTCAGGTTTGTATTTCTGCAGGCCAGAGATGTTTCCCGACCCTTAAAGCCAGATTGACCCCACATTATCCACTTTGACCTTTGGTCGCCTTATCTGTCACCTTTGGTTTCTGACAGCAGTTGGAAAGGCAGAAGGCAGAGGTCCACTCTCCAATGAACAAAGGCTTGCTAAGTAAAAGAGATGAACTGTGGGCACAGATAAGGTCTGAAGAGAAGGTGGTAAACTCATCCTCTGTTTCAGCAGCATGTCCAGGACTGCTGCCACTATAAAAAGTGAAATGTCATCTAAAGCACTCTCTCTGCTTGTGATTTAAACACATACCTTCATTAAGAAAGCTGGCTGGGGGCTGGGGATATAACTCAGCTGGTAGAATACTTGCCTTGTATGCACAAGGCCCTGGGTTCAATCCCCAGCATCACACACACACAAAAAAAAAAAAAAAAAAAAAAAAAAAGAGAGAGAGAGAGAGAGCGCGAGCGCCAGCACGAGCTGGTTGGTTTCAGAGAAAGGCAGGCAATCAACCATAGTGAAGCCAGTATACTATGGCCTCCTTTCTCCATCCTGCCTTGCTATTTCTGTTGTTTTCTTTTTTCCCCCCCTTTCCGGTAAATATGCTACAGACCTCTAGGGATACTGACTAGATCAGCTGGTGATTCAAGTTAAGAGTCTCTTAAAAACACACACTCTTTTCTTTTATTCTATAACTCTCATAGGACCAAAGATGGAAAATTTTAGAATTTAAATGGCATATTCCCTAAAAAGTTCATCTCAATTTCTGTAAAACATGTTCATTTTAAATAGGATAAGACAATTCTAAATAAAAATAAATTTATATATTTATTTTATTTTTTTTGTGGCACTAGGGATTGAATCAAGGGGTGCTTTATCACTGAGTCACACCCCCAGTCATTTTTTGTTTTTTATTTTCAGACAGGGTCTCACTAAGTTGCTTAGAGCTCTGATAAATTGCTGAGGCAGGCCTTGCAATCCTCCTGCCTCTGCCTCAGGAGTTGCTGGGATTGTAGGCACGTACCACCCAGCCCAGCTTTGATCAATCTTTTAAAATTTCATTAGCCACAGAGCACTATGGAAAATCTCAATAATGCTTAATATGTCCCAAGAAGAAGATAAAGAAATGTTTAAGGTCTGAGTTAATTTGCTGTAGGACCTTAACTAAAGTAAGTTTGTTTGCTTATCTTTTTTGGCTCTAGAGTTCTCTAAGCCTAAAATGGTGATGATTTTAGAATAATATGAAAATGTGAGTAGCAAGCCTAAATGCATAAACAGTACATATATACTCAAAGCACCTTGGGATAATTAGCTTCTTCATCTTAACTATCTATTATTTCATACTATTATTTCATCTTTCCTTTAGTTCTAGTCAAACAGATTATAAATCAAGCATTTTTCACCAGTGCTTAATATTAAACAGGGTCTCAAATAGCAATGACAATAATAACAGTGAGGATCAACTGAAGATAAATTGTATTTACCTTGATTTTATTTTTTATAATTTCAGTAATATTATATAAATTAATTACTAAAATTGCTGGTGGCAGTACAGTATACAACTGATAAGCAAGCTAATAATCTGTATCAAAAGCCCTAAAAATATATAAATCTTTTGGTCTAGTAATCCCAGTATTGAGCTTCAAGATATTTTTTTTTTTTTTTTTTAAGGACACATGTAATGAGTTAGGCACAATGACATTCACTGAGTCTTTGTTTATAACTGCAAAAAACTGGACACAATCAAAATGTTCAGTAGGACAGAATGTGAAACAGTTCAATGGAAAACAAATGACCATGGGCTGGGGCTCTGTGGTAGAGCGCTTGCCTTGCTTTGATTCTCAGTACTACATATAAATAAATAAATAAAATAAGGTTCGTTGACAACTAAGTATATTAAAAAATAAAAAACAAACCAAAAAAAGAAAGAAAGATGGAAAGAAAACAAATGACCAGTAAAAAGGATATGAAAGAAATGCATTTTAGGACAATGGCAGGACGTTTACAATATGCTAAAGTGAAAAAAAAAAATGAGGTTACAAAGCATTAGACACAGGACAATCCCATTTTAAAAAGCATACACATACATAGAAAAAAACCTTTGATAGTGTTAACAGTAAATATTTTGCAAGATAAGAATAAGAGTAATGCTCTCCAAGGGGAGAAGAAACAACTCAGTATTTTCTGGATTTTCTATATTAAACATGCTTATCAGCAATTATTTAAAAGTAACTGCCAGGTATGGTGGTGCTCGCCTGTAATCCCAGTGATTTGGGAAGCTGAGGCAGGAGGATTTCAAGTTTGAAGCCAGCCTCAGTAACTTAAGAAAGTCCCTAAGCAACTTGGTAAGACCCTGTCCCAAAATAAAACATTAAAAAAGGGCTGGGGATGTAACTCAGTGGCAAACCATTCCCAGGTTAAATTCCCAGTACCCAAAACAAACAGTAACAGCAAAAAACCCCATACCAAAAAAAACCCAGTGCATTTTGCTTTGTTGATTACACCATTTTGATTTTAAGAAACAAAAACAAAACAAAAAACCAAGTTCCTCACCCAGGACCTTCCACCCCCCACCCCCCACCCCCGTACCTGGGATTGAATCCAGTGGTGCTTAACTATTGAGCAACATCCCAAACCTTTTTATTTTTTGAGACAGGGTCTCACTAGTTTGCTTAGGGCCTCGTTAATTCGCTGAGGCTGGCTTTGAATTTGCAATCCTCCTACCTCAGTCTCCCAAACTGCTGGATTACAGGACTGTGTCACCACTCTGGGCAGGACAAGATGAGTATGTGTGGTAGAGAATTGAAGATACTAACAACTTTACTATGTATGGGGGAAAACAGGTTTTTAAAGAGTCAAGAAGATTCTTGACAGGCACAGTGGTGTACACCTGTAATTCCAGTGACGTGGGAGGCTGAGACAGGAGGATGGCAAGTTAGAGGCCAGCTTCAGCAATTTATCAGGACTTCAGCAATTTAGCAAGACCCTGTCTCAAAATTAAAAAAAATTAAAATAAAAAGGGCTGGGGATGTGGCTCAGTGGTAAAGTACCCCTGTCTTCAATTGCCAGTACCACCCTCCCCAAAGTCAAAAGGATTTTCCATTTGGAAATTTCTCCCAAAATAATTTATAAGACTGCCATAAAGAAAAGCATTGACACTCAATATTTTTCAATTTTAATTGACAAAGAGACTAATCTTTATTTTATTTTTTTCTATTTGTTTTTTCCATACTTTTTATTGGTGCATTATACTTATACGTAGTGGTGGGATTCCTTGTTACATATTAATAAATGGACATAATATAATAATATAATTTGGCCATTACCATTGAGATAATATGTTTTTTAAAGCATAACTTTCACATAACGATTTTCTGATAAACAAGGCATATAAGCTTGTGGGAATTTCACCAAGCATTTAAGATGGCAATAAAATAAAGAAAGAAAATTCTGGGAGTGTGGATTATCATAACTGAGACTGAGAGCCACAGGTGCTCTCAACACACTAGTGGCCAGAACTAAAGTGGGTTCCAGCATATAAAAGCAAGTACTTTCAAAGAAGTAAGCAATACAAAAGTATGTTTAAAACAATGGTCTTTCCTCTTTAGAGATAGCCAGTGAGAGTTAATAGTCCTCAGTTTTTCTTTAACTTTGAAAAACAATTATAATGGGTTTAAATTCATTTGGTTAGAACCACTAAATGGAAATAAATAAGTATTTTTAAGTATTTTATCTTATCTAGTCTCACTTTGCCATTTCTTTCATCAGAGGAGAGTTATTAAGGCATAAACATAAAATTTTTAGTAGTTGCAATAACTTTATTTTAACTTAATATCATATTAAAGTATCATCTGGGCTTAGTGTAACATGGCATATACATATAGTTCTTAAATTTTATTAACTGATACAATCACAGGCACACTATTAATGTAAAGGACTGCCATATCCACTAGAATGGTTTTAATATATATTTGATTTAGAAACTGAGGAGCTGCAGATTGCCTACATAGAATGCCAAACCAGGCCATTAAACTGGTAACCAAACCAGTAAGAACAAGGAAAAACAGCAATCAGCACACCCTTCCCCTTATAGCTCACTCTACTAAAAATAATACAAGCCTTCTGTGCCATGGGAAACACTTTGCCTACCAGATGATGCTGATGTAATAATATCTAGAGGTAAGCACCTGGAGGAAGCAGAGAATGAGATTTTGCTTTGGATTACTTGAATGTGTGTGTGTGTGTGTTTTAACCATAAAGCTACTAACAGATAGTTTAATGATTTCAGTTCTTATGTTGCCTGTGGGGATTTTGCATTGTTCTCCCAGCCACCAGTACTGATTCAATAACAACAGATTTGCAAAATTGGCAGCCTGCCTAAAAAAGCTATGTAAAGTCTGCAAACTCTGCTTACTATACTATGTACCCAGTGGATATTAGATTAAAAACTATGCCCATTCCCAAAACATGCTCATGACAATTTTCTAAGGAAAAAAAACTTGGATTTGCCTTGCCATAAATGATTAATAACAGTTATTACTTGAAAACTTTCTCTTTATAATATGGCTATAACATCTGCAACAATAGTCTCCCCAGCCCCTTTTAAAAACCATACAAGGATCCTATACCACTACTTAGATAAATCAAGACATTGAAGAGGGCCAGAAATAAAGCTCAGTGTCCTAGAGAAAATCCTACTTCCATAAATCCTTTTCTATTTCTTTTTTGAGGTATTAGGAAGAGAACCCAGGAGCATTCTCTGAGCTGCATTCCCCAGCACTGTTCCTCATCCACCCCTCCCTTCAGAAAGAAAGATGGGTTCTCACTAATTGTCCAGGCTGCCCTTGAACTCACAATGCTCCTGCCTCGGCCTCCTCCGTTACTGGAATTACAGGTTTGTGCCCTGGTCTGGCTATAAATCCTTCCATTTTCTTCTTTTTTAAAAATACATTTTAGGGGCTGGGGATGTGGCTCAAGCGGTAGCGCGCTCGCCTGGCATGCGTGCGGCCCGGGTTCGATCCTCAGCACCACATACAAACAAAGATGTTGTGTCCGCCAAGAACTAAAAAAAAATAAATAAATATTAAAAAAAAATACATTTTATTTAGTTGCAGATGGTCACAATACCTTTATTCTATTCATTTTCATGTGGTGCTGAGGATAGAACCCAGTGCCTCCCATGTATAAGGCAACTGCTCGATCACTGAGCTACAGCCCTAGCCCTAAATCCTTTTCTTTTTTCTTTATGGTTGTACATGGGCACAATACCTTTATTTTATCTATTTATGTGGTGCTGAAGATCCAATCCAGTGTCCCATGCATGCGAGACAAGCGTTCTATCTGAGCCACAACCCCAGTCTCCAAATCCTTTCTTAACTGGCTTATTTACGATTTTCTGTTTAAAAATTTTTTTTTTTTTTTTTTAAAGAGAGAGTGAGAGAGAGAGAGAGAGAAAGAGAATTTTAATATTTATTTTTTAGTTATCGGCGGATACAACATCTTTGTTTTGTATGTGGTGCTGAGGATCGAACCTGGGCCGCACGCATGCCAGGCGAGCGCGCTACCGCTTGAGCCACATCCCCAGCCCCTGTTTAAATGTTTTTATTAGTGCATTACAGTTCTACATAATAGTGGGGTTCATTTTGACATCTTAATCATACATACATGGAATATAATTTGCCCCATTTCAAATCCCAGTACTTCCACTTTTCCACCCCTTCCCTATGGTGCTCTGATTTCTGAAAGCATCAACTGCACCATTCACTGGCACTTAGTGTGCATGAAATTGTACTCTTATTTATCCTTTACTGACAAGTCTTACCTCTTCAATAGACTAAGCATCTGGACTGCAGGAACCACATCTTGTACATTATTTCTTTTTATCTCCCATCCCTTATACAAAACAGGTAGAATTATGATAATAATGAAAATTATACAATTTTTATCATCAGGTGAGATACCATTTCCATTTTGTATTCTAATTCTATAATTTGGCTAATGTTGATAAAGAAAAAAAGTAAAAAAAAAAAACTATTTATTGACTGCTCACTATTGCCAGTATTTCACAAATATTACATTACATTTTTTTTTTTTTTTTTGGATACTGGGGATTGAACTCAATGCTCAACCACTGAGCCACATCCTCAGATTTTTTTAAAAAATTTTTTTTTTCAGTTGTAGTTGGACACCTTTATTTTTACCCCAGGCCCCTCCCCAGATGTTTTTATATTTTATTTAGAGATAGGGTCTCAATGAGTTGCTTAGCGACTCGCTTTTACTGAAGCTGGCTTTGAACTCGAGATCCTCCTGTCTCAGCCTCCCAAGCCGCTGGGATTACAGGTGTGAGCCACTGTACCTGGCTACATTTAATTCTTACAAGTATTATAAATTCCATTTTACTGATGAGGAAATTAAGTCCTAGAGTGGTTGTCAAATATGTTCAAAGCCACACAGCTAAGAAGGGGTGAAACTCTGTAACTCAGATCTGTTTCATTCCAAATACCACATTATTACTATTAGGAACAAGGACAAACAACAAATAATTATTCTGAACATGTGACCCAAGAGACCTTTTAAAAGTTTTTAAAGAAAATGTTTTGTGGGGTGTGGTAGTGCTTGCCTATAATCCCAGTGACTAGAGCAGTTGAGACAGGGTGATCACAAGTTTGAGGCTACCTTCTGTAATTTAGTGAGATTCTATCTCAAATTTACAAATAAAGGCCTGGAAATATAGCTCAATAGTAGAGAAACACTGGTATAATCCCCAGTACTAGGGAAGGAGGTGGGGGACAGAAAATGAGGATGTTCAAGGAATGGGATATTTTAGGAATTAAGTGTGATATTTTTTTACTGGGGTGAAGCTGATCAAATGAAATATACCTAAATCACCTGATCAAAAGGATTTCAAAGAGGTTCAGTTTCACTCATTGTTTAAAGCTATTATTTCACTCATCTCTTAGAAAGTTTACATTGAGAATTCACATCCCCCCATCAAAAAGTTCTCAAACTAAAGGTCTCCACAAAAATTAAGATTATATAATTATAGGAAATTAAAAATTTCAATGTTTATGAAAACTGGATAAAAATCACCATTCAGAGAAACACATTAGTTTAAGGGGACACACAGGACAGAAGAGGGTCCTGAAAAAATAACATTTCTCTTAAGAGCTCTCTAAGTATAATTACTTAAAATCAGTTAAGAAAAGTGATTTAGCTCTCATTGATTTAGCTTTCATGGAGATCAACTGGCTTTTACTATACAAAATTCGGAGAATAACACAGAGATGCACAGACAAGATGCTGAGCTCATAAACTTGACCAACCTTTTGCTGGGATGATGAAGAATGCTTAACATTGCAAAAAGATAAAGTTGTCTGTGGTATAGGCTTGAAATACCCTATTATGGATCATGAATAACGATGTGAATCTTGAATAATAAATATTAAGTGCAGATGATAAAAGTAACAATCACATTAAAAAATTTTATTAATCTTTCTTATGAAACATCTTATTTGATCTCCACAGTCCCTTGAAATGAGGCAGATGTTATCTGCAACATAAGCAACAATCTGGACCATTTAGCTCTTATTTAAAAAATAATACAACTGTATTTCTTCTCTGCCTAGATACCTAAACTGTTAGAATATTTTAAAAAGCTTACAAATTGAATGTGCTGGTGCATGCCCATAATTCCAGTAATGCCAGAGGATGAGGCAGGAAGATCAAAGTTCAAGGCCAATCTGGGCAATTTAGTGACACTCTATTTCAAAATAAAAATAAAAAGGTCTGGGGTTGTATCTCAGTGGTAGAGCATCCCTCCTTTAAATCCCTAGTACTGCCCAAAAAACTAAAAAAATAAAAATTTAAAACTCTAGAATTGGTTAATACTAACGTTTCTCTTTGAGAGTGATCAAGTCTCTAGATTTTGTTGCTTTATCAGATATAATGAATACAAAAGAAGGGTTATAGCCCTTCTAAAAACAAATTAATACAAAAAACAAAATTTGTTAAATTCACACAACATGCAAAAGGGAGATGGTCCTAAATTTGCCCTTTGTGTATAAGGCTCGCAATTTATTTACAAAATCATTGGCTATGTCCTTTTCAAATCATTGGAACACCTAAAAAGGCCTTGATTCTTAGCATATTTCTTCAAGTTAAACATAACTAAATTAGTGAGAGCAACATCCTGCTTCATTCAACAATACAAAGCTATCTCTAATCCTATTTGAAACTAGTTAGGATATGAATTTTCTGTTTTCACTTTAGAAATTCAGAAACTATGTGATAAGTTCAGAAATTATATCAATCTTCTTTAGCCCTAAGGCAGTTTAACACATGGTAACTAAATAATGCAATTTTACAGGAAAGACCCAAAAAAAGGTGTGCGCAAAATGATCTGTAAAAGTTTGAGTCCCTCAATTACTTCCAAGGTCCAATAGCTCTTTTGAAACAGACCAACAACTTTAATCATGTGGCTTTGGGCAGTGGTTTCTCAGTGTAAGTTTAGAAAAATTGTCCAATTTCAGAAGTAAGCACAAGTGAAAAAGCTGAATAGCAGAGGCGGGGGTTGTGGCTCAGTGGTAGAGCACTCGCCTACCATGTGTGAGGCACTGGGTTCAATCCTCAGCACCACATAAAAATTAATAAATAAAATAAAAGGTATTGTGTCCATCTACAACTAAAAAAATTTAAAAATAAGCTGAATAGCAATAGTTTAGGAGGGGGAAAGCCACTATAGATTTATCGAAAAGAAATCTTGACTGGAGCACATCACTACCTCACCATTCCTGTTCATCTTCATTGTGCAGATTTACTCTTCAGTTAACCTAGTTAAGCATAATTTCAAGAAGGCCAAAGGTGACAGCTCTCCCCACTTGTTTCCATTTCTGCTCTATTGACTTGAAAGGAGCACAAGTATGGATAAAACCATAGAAACTTATCATTAATAATGAAAACACAAATGTACCTTTATATCCTGAAAGTAGGTATAAAGGTACATTTAACCTTTGAGGCCATAACATCCAGAAGATTCATACTACTTTTTAAGGCTATATTCTCTAAGGATCAGAAATAATCACAAAAACAGTATTAATTTAAAATCAGAGAAATATCTCATGCCTCTTTTATTTTGATTGAATCGAGGGCCTTGTACATGCTAAGCACTCACTTTACCACAGAGCTACACCCCAGCCCCTAATGCCTCTTTTAAATATTAGTCTCTCTCCATCTAGGGGTGGGTAGAGCCCGTAAACCATAAATAAATGCCTGGTTTAAATTCCTGAATTACCTATTACTCTAATTATATTTGCCCATTTCAGTAAAAGACCTAAATTTTATTTTTTTTAATATTTATTTATTTATGTATCTTTAGCTTTAGGTGGATACATTAGTTTGTTTTTATGTGGTGCCAAGGATCGAACCCAGTGCCTCATGCATGCTAGGCGAGCACTCTACCACTGAGCCACCACCCCAGCCCCGAGAGACCTAAATTTTAATAGCATCATGGATAATAGTTACATTTATTCAATGAGAACAAAGAAATTTTTAAAATAGAGAGGAAAATTTTTCATTATATTTTCACACTTGAAAAACAAATTGGTTCTAGGCTTTAAAATACAGGTAATCCTGCTAAACAACTGTTTTAGAGTACAGAAAAAAGGAAAAACTACTCATTCTATAAATTAGACATAAGGTAGACAAAGAAAGCACTAAAGAGTCAACAAATATTTGAGACAAATGCAAAACATTAAATATTAGTAAACCAAATCTAGCGGGATATTAAATAAATACAAAGAGAGTGTAGCTCATGATTCAACTTTAGCAACTCAATATGTCAGAACGTTACTAGAAAAGGGAAAAATTTTATTTTAATAAATGTCAGGAGTATTTAATGAAATCCAAAAACTATATCGAATTTAAAATCTTTGTAGATTAGCAACGGTATAAAATGCCCTCAACTTGACAAATGATCTCTAGCATGAAGTATACTTATTTACAAAACATAAAAACATTCCTTTTACAATGGAGAACAAGACAAAGCTCATTTGATAGAGCGCTTGACTGGTATGCATGAAGGCCTTGGGTTCAATCCTAGCACCACACACACAAAAAAAAAAAAAGAAAAGAAAGAAAGAAAAAAAATATGTATATGATTTATAGTCAGGTAAGAGCTCAGCAAGGTGGTCTGATAAAAAAGCAAATGTGAAAAGCCACATTGGCAATGGCTTAATTAGAAAATGGTATGAATCATTCCCTAACCCTAACCCTAACCACAAAAACTTTATAAAATGAAAATGTCCATGAATATACCGAATACAGAATGTATTTCCTACCATGTGAGGAAAACTAGAAAAAGTTAAACGAAGGACATTGAAAAAGCAATGAATAAAATACACACCATGTTTCTCAGTGGGAAGGCTCATTTCATAAAGCTGTTAATTCTTTCCAAAATGCATTCAGTAAAATATCAATCAAAATTTCAATAGGATTTTTAAAAGTCAAGCTGATTCTAAGACTTACCTAGAAAATAAAAATAGCTAAGACATTAAAACAACAACAACAACAATGATGTAGCTCTTGCCATTAAAAGGTATCAAAATATCTACTAAATCTGTAAGTAAAAATGGCATTATATTGCTGTTTGTCTGTTTAGTAGTGGGACTGAACAACTGGCACTCTACCACAGAGCTATATCCCCAGTCCTTTTTATTTTTTGAGTGAGGGTCTCCCTAAGTTGCTTGTTAAGTTACTGAGGTTGGCCTGGAATTAGTACCCTCCTGAGTCACTGGTATTACAGATATGCACCACTAAGCCCAGTGTGGTATTGGTATATAAACAGAAAAAATCAGCAACATAATTTGAGGATACAAAAGCAGATACCAAATATCTAAAAGAATTTTTTTTCTTTTTTTTAACAGGGAAAAGGATATTGGAAATTTAACCGAGGGGTGCTCTACCACTGAGCTACATCTCCAGCCCTTTTATGAGATAGGGTCTTGCTAAAGTGCTCCAGCTAGCCTCAACCTTGTGATCCTTCTCCTACCTTTGGAATCCCTCTGATTATGGTCATGTGCCATAGCAACATTTATAAGAATTTAATATATAATATATGTGGTATTTAAAATTAGTGAAGTAAAAATAGATTAAAATACATGGTATTTGAATAACTTACAAACTATTTTGGAAAAAAATGTTAAGTTCAATTCGTACCTAATAGTATAAACAAAAATAATTTACAGATGTTTTAAAGAGCAAATATTTAAAAATTTAAATGTAATTGAAAAAATATATAATACTACATTCATAATCCTGGGAGTGGATAAGGATTTTTTTAAAGCAAGATACAAAACTCTGAAACCATAAGCTAAAATACTAACAGATTTGACTATACAAAAATTTAAAACTTTTATATGAAATGCTAGATTAAAATGCAAGCAATAAGCGGCTAGGGTTGTAATTCAATGCTAGAGAGCTTGCCTAGCATGAGTGAGGCACTGGGGTTGATCCTCAGCATCACGTAAAAATAAATACATTAAAAAAAAGGTATTGTATCTACAACTAAAAAAAAATTTTTTTAAAAGGCAAGCAATAGGGGCTGTGGTTGTGGCTCAGCAGTAGAGGGCTCGCCTAGCATGTGCGCGGCCCTTGGTTCGATCCTTAGTACCACATAAAATAAATAAAGGTATTGTGTCCAACTACAACTAAAAAATAAATATTAAAAAAAGGCAAGCAATAAGACAGGAAAAGTATTTTTGTCTTGTATTCACAATATACAAAGAATATAAAAAAGATAACAAGGGAGTGCATCTATCTCAGTGGTAGAGCACTTGCCTAGCATACATGAGGCCCTGGATTTAATCCAAAGGAAGGAAGAAGAAAAATACCAATACAAAAGTGATCAGAAGTACAAAAAACATGCAAATCACAGATTAAAAATGAAAAAAGACCAATAATAATATAAAGAAATGCTAAACCTCAATAGTAATAAGGGAATTATAAATGAAGTATTTAAGAATAGGGATTCTGGGCTGGAATTGTGGCTCAAGTTGTGGCTCTCGCCTACCATGCATGAAGTACTGGGTTCGATCCTCAGCACCACATAAAAATAAAGATATTGTGTCCACCTATAACTAAAAAAATAAATATTAAAAAAAGAATAGGGGCTCTAGAGTTAGACTATGTTTGCATACTGGCTATATAATTTTAAATTTATAGGTTACTTAACATCTCTGTGTCTCTCACCTGTAATTGAGGATATTAAACTCATAAGATTACTAAGACAGGAGAATGAGATAATATGCATAGTGCTCAAAACAGTATCTCTCAGAGAATAAGAGCTCAGTAAAAAATTAGATGCTAGTTAATATTGTTATTACTATTACTAGAGTTGATAAAGATATAGGGAAAGACTGAATATCCAGGGGGCGCTTAACTACTGAGCTACATCCCCAGCCCTTTTTTATATTTTATTTAGAGACTCTCGCTGAGTTGCTAAGTACCTCGCTAATCTGATGAGGCTGGCTTTGAACTCCTGATCCTCCTGCTTCAGCCTCAGGAGTTGTTGCAGCCTTTTTTTATTTTAAGCAGGGTCTGGCTAAGTTACCTAGGACCTTGCTCAATTGCTGAGGCTGGCCTTGAACTTGTGATCCTCCTGCCCCAGGCTCCTAAATTGCTGGGACCAGAGGTGTGTGCCATTGCACCAGGCTAAGGTACACTCTTATATATAGCTAGTAAAACAAATTGGCAAAGACTTTTTAAAGAGCAATATGGCAGTATTCGTCAAAATTTTAACATATACATAATATTGAATGAAGAAATTCCACTGCTAGAAATTTATAAAAAAAAAAATGTTCAAGGGGCTGAGATTATACCTCAGTGGTAAAGCATTTGCCTAGCACAAACGAAGCCATGGGTTCCCTCCCGAGTAACACACAAAGAAACACACACACACATTCATACATAAAGACACAGAGATACACATACACAAAGATACACATATTAGGACTTTAAGCACAGCATGTAAGAGTTCAGGATACTGAGAAGGGAAAATGCTGGTTCTAGTTTCAGTTCTACCAATAGTAAGCCATGTAGCTCTGTGCAAATTACTTCATCATTATGATTTCTCTAGTTAATTGCCCTATAAAATGTGGATGATGACTTGCCCAATCTACCTCAGAGGAATACTTTAAAAGGGTAGTGGTCCCCAGACCAGCATCATGAACAATATCTAGGAACAAGTCTCTATCCATACCCAAATTGCAGAATCAGAAACTCTGGGGGCTGCAGGCAGCAATTTGTGTTTTAACAAGCCCTCCAGGTAATTCTGTGCAAGCTTAAATTTGGAGAAGAGCACTTGTGAATTTACTTGGACAACTACAAAATTAAACTGAAAGAGCACTAGTATTATTACTAAAACAAAACAACATGAAAGGGAATATTTTGCAAAACTATCTCAATATGCTTCTCTATTATTGAGCTTACTTAGAAAGCACAAACGTACAGGTAGGAAGTCAAATTCACTTACGAAAACAAATAAATAAATACAATTACTTTAGGTCAAGGATGAAAAACACAAGGTAACAAATCAGTGTCTCAAGTGCCCAACTTCTGAGATTTTTTTTTCTTTTTGACACTGGGTCTTACTCTGTTGCTCTGGCTGATGAACTTGTGATCCTCCCCAACTTCCAGGTGATTATAGGTGTAAGCCACTGTGACTGGCAAGTTCCAAGATTTTTTTTTCTTTTTCTTTTTTTTGTACTAAGAATTGAAACCTGGGGTGTTTTACATTGAGCCACATCCCCTGAATTGCTGAGGCTGGCCTTGAATTTGTAATCCTCCTGCTTTAGCCTCCTAAGTCCCTGGGATTTGGGGTATGAACCACATTGCTTGGCCCTAATAATTTTTTTAATGATGATGACCTGGGCAACACTATAAATGTCATATAAACATGACATCTAAAGTTATACTAATAAATAGTTTCAAAATGAATTTCATAGCAAGAAGCAGCCCCCCAAAAGACAAAAATATTCTGAAACACTAGCATGCATGAGGCCCTGGGTTCAATCCCTAGAACCGAACCAAACACACACACACACACACACACACTTTTTTAACTGTCAATAAATATTCATGAGATTTATTACTTTAATCACATAGTCTATGGCATTAAGTACTTTCACAATGTGCTACCACTGCCACTATTTACCCCCAAATTTTTTCATCTTCCCCAAATGAAACTTTGTACTTATACCCTCTCCATTAGCTCCAAAACCACCATTCTATTTTCTTGTCTCTGAATTTGACTATTCTAGGTAACATATATGAATGGAATTATACACTGTCTGTCCTTTTGTGTCTGGTTTATTTCACTTAGAATAATGCCTTCAAAGTTCATTCCTGTTGTAACATGTATCAGAATTTCCTTTTTTATAAAGCTGAATAATATTCCATTATATGTATATATCATATTTTATTCACCCATTCGGCCATCCTTGGACACCTGGGATGTTTCCACTACTTTTTAAAATTTATTTACTTATTTGCCATATTAGGGACCGAACACAGGAGAATGCTCTTCCACTGAGCTACATCCCAGCTCTTTTTATTTCATTTCAAGACAAGGTCTTGCTAAATTGCCTATGCTGGCCTTGAACTTTGCGATCATCCTGCCTTAGCCTCCTGAGTAGCTGTAGTTGGGATTACAGGCCAGCACCACCATGCCTGGAACTTTAAAAAAAAAAAAAAAAAAAAAAAAAAAAAACTTTAAAAAGTATTGTTAACAGGGGCTGGGGATGTGGCTCAAGCGGTAGCCCGCTCGCCTGGCATGCGTGCAGCCCGGGTTCGATCCTCAGCACCACATACAAACAAAGATGTTGTGTCCGCCGAAAACTAAAAAATAAATATTAAAAAAATTTTTTAAAAAAAGTATTGTTAACAGATTTCTTTGAGATTGGTTATTCACTCCTTTCCTTCTCTTTCACCCCACTCCCACCCCTTTTAAAGGAAAAATGAGATTTATTTTATTGTACAGAAGGCAGTAAAAAAATCACTTTTTTCCTTTTGCATATGCTAATTTTGGGGGGGGCATCAGGAAAAAAGCTGAAATTCAAATGAATTTATTTGGGAGGACAAGACAGATAATTAAAATAATAAATTAGGTGTAAGATATCTAAAAATCACTTTACATGCTATTATACAGACTTTTAGTGAGTGAAGGATAATGGAAAGTTTCTGTTGGGACAATAAGAAGAAAAAAAAGAGTCCTTCAGGAAGGAGGGGGACAGTAGCCTCACTTAAGTGCTGGGAGCATAGAAAAATCTCAGCAGGTGACTCCTCTGAAGACACTCTGGAGTGCCAATACACTAACGCTGACCAAAGTGCTGCTATCTAAAGTAACCTTAAACCACTCTACTGGTTTAAGGATGTAACTTGAATAGGTGGTGTTCCTCTACTTTGAGCTTTATAACTGTGAGCTGAAATTAACCGCAAGCATTAGCACACACTGTCAGTTCCCACAAATAGCTAAACCACAACGGAAGGGAATGACAACTCTAGAGACTTCAAAAACAGCCAGGGTGGCAGCGCACACCTGCAAAGAATCCCAGTGACTGGGGAGGCTGAGGCAGGAGCATCGAAAGTTCAAGGCCAACCTGGGCAAGTTTTAGGACCCAGTCTCAAAATAAAAATAAAGAAGGGCAGGTCAGTGGGGGTGCACGGCTGGGTTCAATCCCAAGTACCGTGCGTGAGCACGTACGTGTACACACACACACACACACACACACACCTCTCAGAGGAACCAACCAGTGACGGTTTAAAGATGCACATGAATCCTGAACTTCGGTGAGTCAAAGAACGCATCCAGGCTTGAGTAATCCTCTTCCCCAGTTATTAGCACGTACTAGTAAAAAGGGCAATAAAAGAAAAACAGCCAAACTACCGAAAACTAGTTTTCTAAAAGAATTCTAATGTACAACCACTGGGGTCAAAGAATGAACTGCCTTTTTTTGTGTGTGGACCATCTGTAGCAGAAACTTAGTCTCGCACAAATTTACTTTAAACAAACAAAACCGGCCACTACGGGAGGTTTGTCACCAACTGGACTGAGCAAGTCCCTGAGTTTCCGGCCGGTTATTCCGACTCTACCACCTCCTTATCCCCAACTACCAGGTGCCTTACGGCTAGGCTGTCACTCGGTCACCACAGACTTCTTTGGGACTACCCCACTTTCAGCTTCCCTCAAAGTTCTACAAAATTCTCCCAAAGGATTCTTTCACCCAACCCCATTCCGGGACACTATTGTCTCCAAGAGTAACCCAACACTTCCACCCGTCGCTCAACTCCCGGATGCGCAAGACCTCCGAGCACTCAGGCTGTGCTTTCGCCCTCCCTAGTTAGTTCGCTCCCCAGAATGCTGGGGAAAGCAGCGGCTGAAAAGCAAACTTTCCGAGCGTTCGCGGCGGCGCAAGGGCGCGCGTCGGACTCACAGCTGGTTGATGGCGTTTTGCGAGATGACCGCGTTGGCGGAGAAATAAGGGATCATGTCGGGGCCACAGAGGCTGCAGGTGCAGGCTGGGGGCGCCTTACTCTCGTGGACCAAAGTGCTCAGGGTCATGGGACCGACTCAAGGCGCACAGCTCTGCATGGTGTCCCCTCCACTGGGCTTGAGTTGGACTCCGCCGAGCCAGAAAAGCTGGCTCCAAGCGGCTGAGCTGGGCCCACCAGGTTGCTTGGAGGCCGCCGCCGAAGCCCTGGGGCTCGGCTGTGGAGTCTAGGCTGCTGGGCTCAGCCAGCAACCTGCCTCCACCCGCGTCCGGGGCGGGGCCCCTGGGCGAAGGCGGGGCGGATGGTGGGAGGGCCCTGAGAGAGCCGGGAGGGTCGGCCTGGCCGGCGCCCCTCCCCGGAGGTCACTGCACCCACGTGGATCCCGCAGCGTGCGCCTCAGGGCCTGCCCTACAAGTAGCCGCCCCAACACACTGCTGCTTGGGTGCAGGATTGTAGCAAGCCGGGGATGTGTGAGAAAGGCTCACTTTTCTGTAAGGGGCAGTGTTTCTACAGAAAAGTCCTGCTTCTTCGCCAGCTCCATGCATTCATTGTAGCTCAAACAAATCAATTTTTTTGGAATAATCTTAAAAATTTTAAAAGCTATACATTCATAAATGAAACAAATACTTATCAATGGCTTTCTATGAGCTGGGAGAAATTCAGAGATAAATTTTTAACTAAACGTTGAAATTATGGTGGGGAAAAAAGAAAATGCTATCTTACTCTGTAGATAACCCTTGGAAATAAATTTAACCCATTAGGTACCATTGTCTTGTATATAATTGTAAACTTGAGGCTTAATGGATAAAGAGGACTTTTCTTGTCATCCCTCATAGAGATTGTAGCTGCACAAATGAATTACTTGTGGACATTTTAAAAAATAGCTATGCCCAGACTGAACCTTAGAACAAATCAGAATTTTTTGAGGACGGGATTTTATTTTATCTCTGAGAGGGTAATGTAGGGAGCCTCTGTGGCCCCATATACTTATGTATATTTGAATTTTTCACAACAGACATGTATTTCTGGATCATTCACATAATTTTATTTTTAGAAGGCCTAATAGGGTCCAATTGAACCAAACCAAACTTTCTATTTGAGGATGGGATTTAAATATCAATATTTTCAAAGCTCCCTCTCTCCTGGGCTGGTGATTCCATCCTGTAACCATAGCTGAGAAGGCAGGCTAGAGATTATATCCTCACTTTTCAGACATGGAAACATTCAGGGTCCAGGCAGTTTAATAAATGAGGTCACTTGGACAAGAACCCAGGTTTTATGACTCCTGATTTAGAACTGTTACCACCAAAAGGTATTCTCTGATGCCTTTACAGGCTTAAGTCTTTACTATGTTTCTTCAAACTCACTGAGCAGTGCCTTTCATCTGACCAGCAACCAGCTCTTTGTAAAATGAGACTCTTCTCTCTCTCCTGCATGCAATGTAGTGGCATACAAAAAGGGTGGGCACAGTGCAGGTACTCAATAATTAGCTCTCTTATCTCTTGCACTTCCAGTCTCATGATGCTAGAGCAAATATTTTCAGGCATCAGTAATTTTAGCATTTCTGAATACTTGACTAAAATAAATATCAATGAAGCTGCTTTAGGAACCCAAAAGCCAAAAGTGTGTGTGTGTGTACTAGGGATTGAACCCAGGAGCACTTTACCACAAAGACACATCCCCAGCCCTTTTTATTTTTTTGAGAAAGGGTCTAAGTTACTCCGGCTACCCTTGAACTTGGAATTCTCCTGCCTCAGTCTCCCCAGGAAATAGAATCACTATTATGCCTGTTCAGAAATTAACATTTTTTTAAAAAAAGTCTTCACTAACCAATTAGAAATGAGTCACTTTAAGACTAAAAATTCTGCAATCAAGAAAAAAAATCTTTGTTTTATATAAAGGTTCAGTCTCTTTTTCTGTGGGAAAATTTGGCAATTTTCAAAATATTAGTTGAGAAATAATCTAAATTAGCTGGGGATATAGCTCAGATGGTAGAGTGCTTGCCTCACATGTACAAGGCCCTTGGTTCAATCCCTGGCACTACAAAAAAAATAAAAATAAATAAATTAAATAAAACAAAACAATAATCTTTAAAAAAACTACATGTGTGCATATGTGTACATGTATATATGGGTGTGTTTGTATGACAGAAATCAGAATCACTCTTTTGTTAATCAATCTTTCCATAAAACTTAAACTTAGTTGCTAAGACACTGAAAGACCCAAACATTGCAAACTCATGCTGTAAAGAAATATATGTTTCCTAGAGATCAGGTAATAGAATATCACCAGATGGTAAGTGAAGAGTTAATGGAAGGTCCAGATCTTGGAGTTTCATTATCTTCATCCATCTCTAGGAAGGAAAATATCTGAAAGATTTATTCAGGCTGTGTCAGCAGGCACCCAAATGGCAATGTAAGAAAAAAAATCTGCTGATACACCCCAAAATAAACTGCTTAAAATATCTGGCAAACTTGCCAGTTTGAAACTTCTTCCAGGCTATAACTTATGACAGTCTCCTCCTATGATTTAAAAAAAAAAAAGGCAGCAGCACTTTAGAACAGCAATGTTAAGGTAAGACCAGTTCTTTTCATGACACTCAGAGGTGGGATTTTATTGAAGTCAACACTAAATAATGCCCTTTAAGAAAAATGATGACATGGTAATCATCTCTGTCTGGAAAAGAATTCAGCAGGAAATATATCTTATTCAACTCTAACCTGTCTCTTGCATTTTAACATGCTAGCAATACATTTCATAGATATCAATTTCTTAAATATGCTTGTCTTTTATAAAAAGGCTCCTATAGTGATTTCCCCAAAGTGCACAGTCCTCAAAAGACCTCTATTAGTGCCTATTCAGGTAAGGATACCATGTTAATGCCTCCATCCAGGCCTTTACAAAAGCCTTTCAAAGTTAAACTCTCACTTTGAACTGTAATATAGGAAATTGATAAAGTGCTAGAAAATGCCTCTTGGTTTTTTAAGAAAAAAATCTTTGCAAAATGGGACACATTTAAGGAAATGGTTCTTTCTGTGACTGTTTTTAAAAGTTGGACAAATTCCATTTCTTTTCATGGTCCGCAGTGTCAAAATGCCAATCAATTCAGTTCAGCTCAATTTAATCCTCTAGGCTCCACTGTTAAAAAACAAGACTCTAGGGAGCAAGCTCTCTATACCCAAGCATTTAGGAATTTAAAAATTATTCTAAATTAGATTGAGCAGCATTCAATAAATTAAGCTAGTTTTCTACTCCATATGGAGTCAGAAGGGACTTTTCTATTAAAAAAGAAAGAAAAAAAAATGTTTGCACAAAGGCCCTGAGGAAAATTTGTTGCATTTCTTTACACTTTCACTGAGATGGAAGATTTAAAATGAAAAAGTAACAGATGACTCTTGTATCCATTAGTTACTTCCATTACTATGTATACATTCATAAGGTATATACCGAACACTGGAAACTCAACATGCTGATGTAACTGTATTCCAGAAGAGACCTGACAATGTGATGAAGGATGTAGACATGCTTTTGCTGCTGACAAAATTTCATCATAGGTAAATCATTTGAACTGATGCCAAAAGCAGTGGGCTAGAAACCAGAGTACATAAATTCTAGTTCTAACATGGTCACTTAATAAACTGAGACTTTGGCCAAGTCACTTAACTTTATCTGTAAAAGGGTTAATAAAACCCTAGGAAATAACCCAAGAGCTGTGCTTCTCAGATTCAGGAACATTAGAGAAAGTATTCTCATCTAATCTAAATATCCTGATAAATTCATTTAGTCCACTTTAAGATAACAGTCACTTAATTTAAAGCAATAGAATGGGCAGTTTAAAACCCTGGACTTGAAATTAATAGGCTAGGTTTGAATCCTGGTGTCACCATTAGGTGTGAATTTTGAAATTATTCAATTTGTGACATTATACCTAATTTATAAAGTTATTCTAAAGAGTTGATATATATGTGTATGTGTGTATGCATGTATGTATATATGCATATATGCATATACACACAGATGTATGTTTGTGTGTATATACATATACGTACGTGTGTGTGTGTGTGTGTGTATTTCTTTCTATCCTAAAAGAGAGCCTGGCACAAAAATCTACCCTCTGGTCTTAATATCTGACAATCTAAATTAACACCCACTATGCGCCTTAGTTTTTTCACTGAGAAAATGAAAATATTGGATTAGAGATGATCCTCTATGTTCTTTTCCACAAATCTGAAAAATACCTAAAGTAAGTGGCATGAAAAAATGGCAGTGACTGTGATATCAGAAAATCTAGATACTAACTACTTTGTTCACAGGCAAACCTTAATCTGTCCCAGCCCTAGTTTCTTTACTCTAAAACTAGGGGTGGTAATGTTTACTTTACAGGCTTAAGATATACAGACGAAAGTTCTCTGTGAACAAGACAACACCAAGGTTTCACTATGAAGTATCATCATCCATAAATTGCTCCATCAGCTTTAAGTAATAGTTGCATTTGTTTTGTTTTTTAATCTTTTTATTACCCAAGAATTGAAGAATGAGGGAAAACTGAAATACATACAAACTTCCCTTATGTACCATTGTTTTCATCTAGGAAGTCTTTACTATTCTCTTTCCCAGGTGGTTAATGCATTAACTATTGCAACCTAAGTAATGTGAAATCTTCAGTGCTTATTCTACTTGCATTTTTAAGCTCTTAAATAATAGCTTTAATTTATATAACTTTATTTTAAAAATACATGGGCATAAGAAAAAATGATTATACCATTCAGAGGACCTATTTGTGTTTTTTTGTTTTCTCTAAGGGCTTGATCTAATTACAATATAAATCGTAATTAATCCCAAGTGTCAAAAGGGAGAAAACGAACACTTAAAAAGTTACAAAACAAAAAGCCTGTTACCTAGAGTAACACAACATTCTGTCTCCTGTTAATCTGTAAAATGCTAGGATAAAACTCTCAAGATAATACCCATATTTTCAAATTTGTTGCCCAGACAACACCAGAGGTAAGAGGTATCTTACTACTCTTAGTCAAAGGCACTCTTCATACAATACAACAAACCAAACTCTAAACTAAGGCTCTTAAAACTTGAAGGCAATCATGTTTTTGCAATCACCATGTGGCTGTTTTTTTCTTTTCTTTTTTTTTAGAGTATCTGACAAGAGTTTTAAACACGAGTTGAACAATGTCACTGAGCCTTTACAATCATTTCCATAGATGTTTCCACCATAAGAGCAATGGGGAACACTGAAAAGATCTGTGTATCAACTCCAAGAGAGCAGAACTAACTCTAAGGCATTCATCCCCCATGGTCTTAACCACCATATGTTCCTGTAGGAAAAGATGTTGAAATGCTGCTTTCTTCAGATTACAAAAGCCCCACATTCTATTGTTTAGTTAAAATAATAGGCATTTATAGATCACTTTTCACATCCAACACACTTTACAAAACATTTAACTATTTAGTTCCCACTCTCTTTTCATTTTGTTCCTTTTGTTTGTTTTTTGTGGTACTGGGGATTGAACCCAGGGCCTTGCACATGCTAGGCAAACATTCTACCACTGAGCCACATTCCCAACCTAATGTTTTATTTTATTAAACTGGTTTTTAAAAATAAATAAAAGTAATATATGCTGAATGATTAAGTCCCCCCCACACACCCCCTATCACAAAGGTAAGATGAAAGCCACTCTTCCCATCCTTCTTACTGGGTGATTAATATTTTCAGAAAATTTCCTCACATATGCAAACATCAGTATATTGTAACTGTATTGTAAGAAACACACATAGAATTATATTACACATATTATTCTACTTCTCCCCCTACCCCACCACCTATCACTATATTGTAAATATTTTTTCCATGGTTATATGAATCTACCATGATATATATATATATGGTATGGTCAATGGACTTTATTAATTTATATGTGGTACTGAAAATAGAACTCAGTGCCTCACGCATGCTAGGCAAGCGCTCTATTCTATTGTAAGATCATATATAATTTATTCAAACATTCCTCTACTGATAGACCATTTAAGTTGTGTTCAGTCTTTGCTAGTACATAAAATATCTAGTGAGGCACTCTACCACTGAGCCATACTCCAATCCTTTTTACACATTTTTTATGTATACATGTGAATATACTTTTTGGATGGATACCTAGAAGTGGAGTTGGCAGTTAGTTTAAAATATTTCAGACACAGGCTGGGTGTGCTGGTGAACACCTGTAATCCCTATGACTCAGGAGGCTGAGGAAGGAGAGGATCACAAGTTCAAAACCAGCCCAGCAACTTAGCAACATCCTAAGTAACTCAGTCAAAGAATAAAAAAGAATAAAGAATAAAAATATTTTATTCTCAAATAAAGAATAAAATATTTTATTCTCAAAGAATAAAAAAGACTAGGGATATAGCTCAGTGATAGAGCACTCCTGGTTTAATCCATAGGGCTGAAAAATGAATGAGTAAATATTTTAAAAGTCCCCCCCACCCCCTATTAAAAGGAGAGATGTGGCTTAGTGGTAGAGTATCCCTGGGTTCCATCCCCACTAACAAAACAACAACAAAAACCAAAAACAAACAAAATAAAACCACTTTTTCAAAACATGATCATAAGATTTGGTAGATATTGTCAAATTGTTCTCCTAAAGAGTTTAGTTTTTTATTTTCCTATGAAATCAAATTGTTTATTCCTGCCCCATGATTTACTGAATTAACTCAGGGCCCAAGATCCTCCTTTATATCACATGTTTTACATATTACATTAAAAACTATATAGATAGATATGCACATCTATATATAATAAATATGCTATAGAAATTAGAAAAATAAACTAACTTATAAAGAAAAATATTAGAAGAACTATATCACAAATTACTGATTCCAAAGAATCACTTAGACATAACTAAATATATGTAATATTTAAACTAATTTGAAGATAATATAATTAAAAAAATATTTTTAGTTGTAGATGGACATAGTATATTTATTTGTTTGTTTATGATGTGCTGAGAATCAAACCTAGTGTCTCACATGTGCTAGGCAAGTGTTCTATCACTGAGACACAACCCTGGCCCATGAAGATATTATAATTTTGAATTCATAAGCTATTTTAAGATCTCTTTAATGCTAATATTGTACTATACAGGTAAACGAGTCAAATAATGGCCTAATGTCAATAATATCTTAGAATCGGGTGAGACAGAAAAATTGGAAGTGAATTTGGGAGTAACAACAATAACAAAAAAATGGAGGTTGGAAAGGTGGATAAGATCTCAAAAAACAACACAATAACTGATAAACTAATAATTAATGAGCCAACATTCACTGTGTGCCAAGTGCTCTATTAAGACTTTACATATACTATCTCACTTAATTCTCATAAACAACCCTAGATTGTATTATTATCTCTGTGAGACTCAGAGAGGTTAAATAATTTGCCCAAGCTTATATAGCTGTATTTCAAGCTGAGTTACTTATTCTTGCTCCAAAACCTGATTTCCTTTTTCTTTTGGTACTGGGATTGAACTCAGGGTTGAGGTACATCCCCACACTTTTTTTTTTTTTTTGGAGACAGGGTCTTGCCAAGTTGCTGCTGAGGCTGGCCTTGAACTTATGATTGTCCTGCCTCAGCTTCCCAAGTAGCTGAGATGTGTGTGCCACTGTGCCAGGTAGAAACCGCTTTCTGAACCAGTATTCTACATTGTCTTCATGATGATGGAGGTTCATTAGAGAATAGGTTAAACCTATTTGCAACAGGAAGAACTTTTGGGGACCTTGAACACCTACTTTAATGTACCTGATATTTTCTCCTCCACAACATCCTACATAAAGAAGGCATTTAATCTATTTGTGGATAATGATGATATATCACCATCCTATTTGATGTTTAAAATAAACCTACTATTGGTCAGGTATTATCATTCCTTGATACAATTAAAGATGAAAAAAACTAACATCTAGTTGATAAGAAGCCCAGACTGTAAATTCAGATGAATTCAATTCATCATTGACAGATTAACTGAATTCTGACAAATCAAATCCTAAATACCTGTATGCTAGACAATTTGCCAAATGCTCATTACAAATGAATACGAG